>NC_067428.1:3545186-3795186 GCF_009764475.1 Pristis pectinata
TGTACTGTGCTGTAATGTTCCATGTTCTGTGTTCTAAACACAGTGTAAGCACAGTACAAACACAGTGTAAGTGCAGTACAAACATAGTGTAAACACATTACAAACACAGTGCAAACACAGTGTAAACACATTACAAACACAGTGCAAACACAGTGTAAACACAGTACAAACACAGTGTAAGTGCAGTACAAACACAGCATAAACACAGTACAAGCACAGTTTAGACAATTGTCACGAACCAGCAACAAAAGAAACACACTGAGCATGATTTAGTGTTAAAAACTATTTTATTAATCACTACTTATGATAATACGTAAGATAAAAGTAAAAATGTTAGTATGTTAGAATTCAAGAATGTTAAACCTCGAACGTTAACCCCAAAACTAAACTCGTTGTGTGTGTGTGTGACAAAGTCCAAAACTCCCAGTTCCTGAATGGTTCTTAAAGTTCAGTTCCGCAAGCCATAAGGTGAAACATGAGCAAGGGCTTCTTCAACAACCACCGTTGTCTGAAGATAAGATGTAGATGTAGAAAAACATAGAGAGAGTACATACGAAATCCAAATGTTCCACGATGGAACCCAAACGACACTTCAGTGTTTACTCGGTAGTGACTTCCTCACCCCGAAAAGCATCCGAACCGTGGTCGTCCACACACAAATACCTGTTTCCTTCTACAGGTCAGCAACAAAGTGAACTCCACCGGATTACTTCCAACTTCCATACATGGATTTCAGTGGCAAACACAGTTATTGTTTCTCATCCCTCTTTAGAGAAAACAAGCAGGCTGGTGTCTCTCTCCCTTCTCTCTCTCTCTCCTTCTTCTTCTGACTTCTTCAACAACGTCATTACGTCCTTTATCTTCTATTGACGTAAGCACGCCCCACACACACACATACACACACACTCTCTATCTTAAAGGGACTTTCACTGTCCGTAACACCTCCCACCTAAAAAAAAATTTTCCCAAGAAAATTTTAACCGCGCATACAGTTAGTAATGTTAATAATTATCATGCTACACAACTACAGACTGTCAGATTAGTACAGATACATGTTTCCCATTTAACATCGGGAAAGACAATCAGCAATCACATTATCTTTGCCTTTAATGTGAGTTATCATGAGATCAAACTCTTGCAAAATTAAACTCCAGTTTAACAGCCTTCTGTTCTTGTTTTTGACTCGGCTCAGAAACACCAATGGGTTATGATCTGTATACACAGTCAATGGTTTCTGAGCGGTGCAAACATATACACTGAAATGTTGCAAGGCTAAAACAAGCGACAGTAATTCTTTCTCTATGGTGGAATAATTCTTTTGATGCTCATTAAATTTCTTTGAAAAGTAAGCTACAGGATGGTCAATATCATCAAGGTCACCCTTCTGCAACAACACAGCTCCTGCAGCTTCATCACTGGCATCTACTGCTAATGAAAATGGCTTTTCAAAGTCAGGTGTTCTGAGCACAGGATGGTAGCATAAAATGGCTTTCAGCTTCTCAAATGCTTCTTGACAAGAATCTGTCCAAACAAACTTTACTCCCTTCTTCAGAAGATTAGTTAGAGGAAGAGCAATATCAGCAAAGTTTTTACAAAATTTTTGATAATATCCAACCATTCCCAAAAATCTTCTAACAGTCCTCGTACCTGTGGGAATAGGGAACTCAGATATTGCTTGAACTTTTGCCTGAACAGGAGCTTGCTTGCCTTGACCTACAACATAACCAAGATACGTCACAGTGGCATGGCCAAATTCACTTTTAGCCAAGTTAACCATAAGGTTAGCCTTGGAAAGTCTTTCAAACAACCTTTCTAACGCAGAGATGTGATCTTCCCAAGTATCATTCCCAGTCACTAAGTCGTCAATGTAGGCATCTGTATGTTTTAACCCATGAATCACTGAATTAATCATTCTTTGAAATGTTGCTGGAGCATTTTTCATTCCAAATGGCAAAACATTGTATTCATACAATCCAGAAGGGGTTACAAAGGGTGAAATCTCCCTTCCTCTATCTGTTAATGGAACACACCAGTACCCTTTTAATAGGTCAATCTTTGTAAGAAATTTTGCCTTTCCCACTCTGTCTATGCAATCATCCACCCTAGGAATAGGGTAAGCATCTGACTTTGTTACAGCATTCACTTTCCTGTAATCTGTGCAAAATCTAACAGTTCCATCAGGTTTAGGTACAATAACACAGGGCGAACTCCAATTTGAAGTTGAATGTCTAATAATATCATTTTCCAACATGTACTTTATTTCCTGATCAACAAGTTTACTTTTTTCTACATTCATTCGATATGGGTGTTGTTTGATTGGTTTTGCATCCCCAACATCAACATCATGGGTAATTATCGATGTTCTGTTTGGAACATCTGGGAACAAATTTTTAAATTTTAAAATTAATTCTCTCATCTGTTGTTTTTGTGAAACTTGTAAATGGTCCAACTTCGTTTCAAGGTTCTCCATGATATCTTGGTTTTTTAGTTTCGATGGAACAATATTTGGTCTAAATTGGCCTTCCTCAACATCAACATCAGGCATTCTAGAAACAACCTTTACACCATCCACCAAGGCCACAACTGAATCCCTCTCATAATAAGGTTTTAGCATGTTTACATGACAGAGTTGTGTTTTCTTGCGTCTATCTGGTGTTTTGATTATATATGTTAGATCAGTCACTCGAGATTCAATAACATAGGGTCCAGAAAAGCGAGCTTGCAAGGGATTATTTGGCTAGGGAAAAATACCAACACCTTTTGCCCCACTGCGAATGTCCTAGGCCGAGCACGTCTATCAAAATATGTCTTCATTCTTATCTGGCTTGTTTTCAAATTCTCTCTCGCTAGCTGACAGACTCTCTCCAACCGAGTTTTAAATTTTTGGACATAGTCCAACAGACTCAAGTGCACTTCCTCATTAACCCATTGCTCTCTTAACAACTCCAAAGGTCCTCTCACCCTATGTCCAAACACAAGCTCAAACGGACTAAATCCTATTGACTCCTGGATCGATTCTCTAACGGCAAACAAAAGTAAATGGATACCTTCGTCCCAATCCTTGGTGTTTTCAAAGCAATAAGTCTTCAGCATATTTTTGAGAGTAGAATGAAATCTCTCCAGAGCTCCTTGAGATTCTGGGTGATATGCAGATGATACAATCTGCTTTGCTCCCAGCTCATAGACTATCTGTTGAAAAATTTTTGACATAAAATTACTACCTTGATCAGATTGGATTTCTTTTGGAAAACCAAACAAGGTAAAAAATTTTACAAGAGCCTTTGACACCATCTTGGCCTTAATATTTCTAAGGGGTATTGCCTCTGGAAATCTAGAAGTGGCACACATGATGGTTAACAAATACTGATTTCCAGTCTTAGACTTTGGTAAGGGGCCAACACAGTCCACAATCACCTTCGAAAAGGGCTCCCCAAAAGCAGGAATTGGCTTCAAAGGAGCCACAGGGGGTTTTTGATTTGGTTTACCTACCATCTGACATGTGTGGCAGGTTCGACAAAACATCACCACATCTTTTCTCAAACCAGGCCAATAGAATTGTTTCAAGATCTTCCCTACAGTTTTATTCACCCCAAAATGACCACCCAAAGGCATACCATGGGCCAGGTTTAAAATCTCATCCCTATAAACTTTTGGAACAACAACCTGATGAATAACTTCCCATTCCTCAGTAACAGGAACATGAGGAGGTCTCCATTTCCTCATTAACACTCCATTTTTGACATAGTATCCAGTTGGCACTTCTTCAATCTCCTCACATGAGAGAGCTTTTTCTTTCAATTCTGTCAATTCAGGGTCCCTTGTCTGTTCCACCATAAACTCCTTCCTCGACAACACTGTAAGGATGTTGATCCTCCAGTGAAGACAGAAAAGTCTCAGATAAGGCATCATAATTTTCTTCCTGTTTAGGACTGTCACAAGGAACCACATCAGACTGCACCGGACTGTCTGTCTTGGCTAATTCTCTAGCTCTAGCTCGAGTCACCGCACATGATGGGTAAACATCTGGATCATTCTCAGACTCATCAATCCTTGGTTTGGTTGTTAACCGTACCACAGGATCACTTTCTCCATCTGCAAGGTCATTTCCCAATAACAAAGAAACTCCTTCCACTGGCAACCTAGGTCTTATCCCTATCTCGACTGGTCCTTCTACGAACTTTGACTTTAAAATCACCCTGTGAAAAGGGACAGACATGGTCTCACCTGTAACGCCTCGTATTAGATTTACCTCACCAGTGTCACTTTCTTCACCAAAATTTAAAACACTGTCCAGCGAGAGAGATTGACAAGCCCCAGTATCTCTAAGAATTTTCAGACACCTGGGGTGACCCATCATTCAGTGAAACAAAACCCTCTGATACATACGAACGGAATTCCTTTCTCACCTCCTCCAACTTTTCCACTTTTACCTCTTGCAAGGACTGATCTTTAACAGCATCTCCTAAACCTTTTTGATTTTTAATTGCCTGAAAGCAAGCATTGGGCACAGCTTCCTTCCTTTTCTTCAAAAAGGCACAATTAGATATCACATGGCCAGGTTTCTTACAGTAATAACAAGTACGCTCGACAGGTTTCTCCAGCACAGGCTTCTTTTCATCCTTCCCTTTTTGATTACCTCCCGATTTAATCTCCGGTTTACCTGGATTGTCCTTGTAACTCCTTTGAAAGGTTTTAGGTTGTCCCCATTTGGATTTATGGGTTAAAGCATAATCATCTGCCAACCTAGCAGTTTCTTGTAAAGTTTCCACTGCCTTTTCATTTAAATATGTTGTTAATTCAGTTGGAACACATCTTTTAAAGTCTTCCACTAATATCAATTCTTTCAATTTATCAAAATCCCCATCTATATTTTTAGCCATGTACCATCGTTCAAAACATGTTCTCTTTCCATTGGCAAATTCCATATAAGTCTGATCTGCAGATTTCCTCAAGTCTCTAAATTTTTGTCTATAAGCTTCAGGTACCAATTCATAGGCCTTCAACACAGCTTGTTTTACCTTGGTATAATCAGCTGCATCCTCAACAGACAAAGCAGAATAAGCTTTTTGAGCTTTACCTTTAATCACACTCTGTACCATAAGAGCCCATCCTTTCTTTGGCCAGTTTGAACTCACAGCAACCTTTTCAAAGTGTTGGAAATACTGATCAACCTGATCTTCCTCAAAAGGAGGGACTAATTGAACCTCGCTGCTGGCTGAAAAACCATCATCAGAACCAGGTTCCAAACTCTTACGCTTCATTTGTAACTCATGCTGCCTCTGTTTCTCCTCACTATCCAGCTCCATCCTCCTCAATTCCATCTGCTTCATTGCTAGATCAGCTTCTAATTTCATCTGTTATCTTTTGTTCGGCCTCTAATTTCTCTCGTTCGGCCTCTATCTTTAACTGGGTCTGCTCTTGTTCGGCCTCTATCTTTAACTGGGTTTGCTCTCGTTCGGCCTCTAATCTCTTTTGTTCTCGTTCAGCTTCTAATTTATTTTGCTCTCGTTCAGCCTCTATCTTTGCCAGCTGCACCTGTGCCTCAGAAATTGCTATTTCACTGCCAGGAAACTGTTTTAACACTTCCTTCTCAAACACCTTCTTTTCCACATAATGGCCAGCTATCAGTCTCTGAATATCTGCCTTTCTCATAGACTGCTTTACTTCTGTAAGGTTTAACCTTGTAGCAATCTTTATCAGATCATCCTTTTTCGCCACCTCCAATCCCTTTTGGGTTGGTGACTCCAAAAATGCCTTAATATCCATTGCTGCTGGTTTCCACACACACAAGCCAATTAAAAAGAATTTATCAGACCTTCCTCAAAAATCTTTGGATTGAATCCCGAACAAATCTCGTCAATCTGGGGAACAATCCCAGACGACACTCGTTAACCTTTGGGTTGGATCCCGGACGAGCCCCCAATTTTGTCACGAACCAGCAACAAAAGAAACACACTGAGCATGATTTAGTGTTAAAAACTATTTTATTAATCACTACTTATGATAATACGTAAAATAAAAGTAAAAATGTTAGTATGTTAGAATTCAAGAATGTTTAACCTCGAACGTTAACCCCAAAACTAAACTCGTCGTGTGTGTGTGTGACAAAGTCCAAAACTCCCAGTTCCTGAATGGTTCTTAAAGTTCAGTTCCGCAAGCCATAAGGTGAAACATGAGCAAGGGCTTCTTCAACAACCACCGTTGTCTGAAGATAAGATGTAGATGTAGAAAAACATAGAGAGAGAGTACATACGAAATCCAAATGTTCCACGATGGAACCCAAACGACACTTCAGTGTTTACTCGGTAGTGACTTCCTCACCCCGAAAAGCATCCGAACCGTGGTCGTCCACACACAAATACCTGTTTCCTTCTACAGGTCAGCAACAAAGTGAACTCCACCGGATTACTTCCAACTTCCATACATGGATTTCAGTGGCAAACACAGTTATTGTTTCTCATCCCTCTTTAGAGAAAACAAGCAGGCTGGTGTCTCTCTCCCTTCTCTCTCTCTCCTTCTTCTTCTGACTTCTTCAACAACGTCATTACGTCCTTTATCTTCTATTGACGTAAGCACGCCCCACACACACATACACACACAGTCTCTATCTTAAAGGGACTTTCACTGAGTCCGTAACACAATGCACACAGTGCAGGATCTAACAGTACCTCCTAACTACACCATGAACACAGTGCAAACATGGTGCAAAATGTGCACACAGTCCAGTAACTAAAATCACTTCCTGAACACAACACAAACACAGTAAAGACTCAGTGCAAACAGAGTACAAACACAGTAAACAGTGCACACAGTGCAGGATCTTAAAACACCTCTTGAACACAGTACAAACACCATACACAGTGCAGGATCTAACAACGCCTCCTGAATACAGTAGAACTGCTGCCTCACGGTTCCAATGTCCCAGGTTTAATTCTGACCTCAGGTGCTGTCTGTGTGACGTTTGCACGTTCTCCCTGTGGCTGCTGTGTTTCTCCTGGGTGCCCTGGTTTCCTCCCATTGCCTCCACACACGGTTTGATTGGCTAATTGGTCATTACATGTTGTTCCCACTGTGTAGATGAAAGGTAGAATCTGGGCTATTTGGTGGAAATATGGTGGGAATATCTTGTACACCTCTATCAAATCACCTCTCATCCTTCTTCACTCCAAAGACAAAAGCTCTAGCTCATTCAACCTATCCTCATAAGACATGCTCTCCAATCCAGGCAACATCCTGGTAAATCACCTCTGAACGCTCTCTAAAGCTTCCACATCCTTCCTATAATGAGGCAACCAGAACTGAACACAATACTTCTAAGTGTGGTATAACATTACCTTGCAGCTCTTAAACTCAATACCCTGACTAATGAAGGCCAACACACTATACGCCTTCTTAACAACCCTATCGACCTGCACGGCAACCTTGAGGGATCTATGGACGTAGACCCCAATATCCCTCTGTTCCTTCACACTGCTAAGAATCCTGCCGTTAACCTTGTATACTGCCTTCAAATTCGATCTTCCAAAGTCTATCACTTCATACTTTTCTGGGTTGAACTCCATCTGCCACTTCTCAGCCCAGCTCTGCATCCTATCAATATCGTGTTGTAACCTACAGCAACCTTCTACACTATCCACTACACCACCAACCTTCGTGTCATCTGCAAACTTACTAACCCACTTTCCGTGATGTACTGAGCTGTGTCCACAACTCTCTGCAGTTTCTTGCTGACTCAGCCAGAGCACTTGCCGTACCAAGCCGTGATGCATCTGGATAGGATGCTTTCTCTGGTGCAACGACAAAAATTGGTGAAGGTCAATGGGGACATGATGAATGTCTTTAGCTTCCCAAGAAAGTAGAGGTGCCGGTGAGCTTTCTTGGCCGTGGCGTCTATGTGGTTTATGTGGTTGTACCAGGACAGGCTATTGGTAATGTCCATGTCTCTGGCGTCCTCCCACATTCCAGAGACATGTGGGTTGGTGCATTAATTGCTCACTGTAAATTGTCCCGGAGCGAAGAATCTGGGATGGGGCAGGGGAGAGGATGTGGAAAGGTTACAGGAAAAGTCGTGGAGGATGGGGTTGATCTGAGAGCCAGAATAGATTCGATAAGCTGAATCGTTTCCTTCTGTGCTGCATGGAAAATAGTCTATGAAATAAAGGAACAAACCTGAATGTTTGAATGACCCCTTTAAGATAGATTTCTTTATTGGTCACATGTACATCGAAACACACAGTGAGATGCATCTTTTGCATAGAGTGCTCTGGGGGCAGCCTGCAAGTGTGGCCACGCTTCAGGCACCGACATAGCGTGCCCACAACTTCCTAACCTGCACGTCTTTGGAATGTGGGAGGAAACCGGAGCACCCGGAGGAAACCCACGCAGACACAGGGAGAAGGTACAAGCTCCTTACGGACAGCTGCAGGAATTGAACCCGCATCGCTGGCACTGTAAAGCGTTACACTAACCGCTACACTACCGTACCTGACCCTAAGCTCTCAAATTACCTCCCAAACTCACCACCCTGACCATAAAGAAGGACCAGAGCAGTAGACACATGGGAAGCCCCACCTGCAGGCCCCTCTGAAGGAGACACCACACTGAACTGGAGATATATCATTGGTCTTTCATCATCGCTGGGTCTGAATCCTGGAACTTTTCCTCAACAGCACTGTCCTAGAGTCAGACTCTGTGTGCACCTTCACCAGGATCACAGTGGCTCACCACCCCTTCGCAAGGACAGGAAAGGCTGGGTAATAAATGTTAGAGTTGTCTCCAATATTCAGATCCTGCCAAAAAAATGTATAAATAAAAAGAATGTGTAAACTTGCAGGAGGCTTCCACAGAAAAGAAATTCAAAAAACGTAGATCCTGGAAAACTGAAATAAAATGATAGAAAGATCCAGGTCAGGCAGCATCCGTGGATACAGAGTTAATGATGTTGCCTGACCTGCTGAGAGTTCCCAGCATCCTTCTGATTTTATTCTAAGGGAAGTTACCAGCTTTGTCTCAGAGCTATTGTACTGGTTGTACCTGACTGCAGGAGACGTTGTGTCCAGCTGCTCTCCATTCTGAACCAGCAACAGAAGCCTCCTGACCTTTCAAAGCTTATTGTTAAGCTTACTGTGGGACTCTTAAGGAGCAGTCTGCAGCAGCTTCTTTAAACACACTTGCCTTGGTCTGTGCCCTGGAACCAAGATGTGAAGCTCCACAAGGGATGGTCCACACCCCACTGCACGTTATAAATTCACAAATTATTCATTGAGCACTCTAACAAACCTCTACAGATGTACCGTTGAAAGTATCCTGACTGGTTGCATCAGGGTCTGGTACGTTAATTCAAATGTGCAGGAATGTAAGAAGCTGCAGAGAGTAGTGGACTCTGCCCAATACATCACGGGCACGTCCCTCCCCACCATCGGGAATATCTACAGGAGGTGCTGCCTCAAGAAGGCAACATCCATCAGCAAAGACCCCCACCATCCGGGCTGTACCATCTTCTCGCAGTTACCATCAGGCAGGAGGTACAGAAGCCTGAAGTCCCACACCACCAGGTTCAAGAACAGCTACTTCCCTTCAACCATTCGGCTCCTGAACCAACCAGCACAACCCTAATCACTACAGTTTAGCAAAACTATGACCATTTTGATCATTTTGCACTTAAATGGACTTTGATTTTTGTTCTATTTGTGTTCATAAATTAAACAATAATTGTTGAAAATTTATGTTTAATTTATGTTTTTCTTGTGAATGCTGCTTATCTGATGCTGTGTGCCTGTGATGCTGCTGCAGGTAAGTTCTTCATTTCACCTGTGCACACATGGACTTGTGCACACGACAATAAACTTGACGTTGACTTTACGTGAGGAACTTACATCCCCCTACCCAGGGAGGCTCCCACCTGAAGCTGCCACGTGCCTGGGCTGCTCCTGTGAAATCCCGAAAGCACGATGGAAGCAGGTACATGAGGAGAACAGAAAGGGGTTAATGCTTCGTGCTGCAATTCCGTGCAATGGAAAATGTGGATATCAACCCTTGGAATTACCAGAGATAGAAAGAAAAGAAAACAAGATAAAAGCAACCAAAATATTAGTCAATGTGGTGACTCATTTGAACTAGTTATGTACAAGTGGTAAACTCAAGTCCTAGGCTTATGGAGTGTTCCTCAGCTGGGACTGAGTCACCATCTCTATCACAGTGTCAACCTACTGTAAACAAAACATGACCTTTAACCCAGGGGCTGCTCCTTCCAACTGGATTTGTTCACTGTGGCTCCCTCCTCCCTGGGAGAGCTTACCATAGACCAAGATGATTCAAGGTCCTAATGTGTATTATTTTCCAAAAGGTGATGGAGTTGTGTTTGTGTTCAGAGGTTCCTGCGCACCATTGTATGCATATCACTGAAAGTTTTCCACTTTCAGCTGTGGCAGAGTATCTGAAATACAAGGACCAACAAACACAAGAGCAAGGGAAATTTTTGGCCGGAATTGGCCATTCGCTCCCTCGAACCTGCTTGGCTGTCCAGGAACTCGACTGACCTGATGTTGCTCTTCAGGCACACCAGCTGTTATCTAGGGAGGTGGCACAACGGCGGAGGGGTCCGAGTGCACCACCGTCCAGCCAGTCGCCAGTGGGCTCAGCACGTTGATGAACCCACCACCCCCCCTACACTGGGGCACTGTCACCAACCCCACCACATCCCTCAGGCAAGACACCCACACCTAGCAGTCTCAGGCTGCCCTGTCATCTGGTTGGGAGCCGCAGTCCCACGCTGCCTATCCAGGGGTGTGGATCATGTGCAGATTTGGCATCGTGGTCAGCACAGATATGGTGGGCTGAAGGGCCCGTCCTTGTGCTATGTTCTATGTGTGGGATTGTGCAATTCTTTTGTTGTCCCTCACAGTCAGGCAGCATTTAAGTTCATGTGCTGCCAGGTCAGTATATATACCAGAGGATAGTTGTTAAAAGGTGTTTCGACGTAATGAGAAGCACCTCTGTTCTTCACCGTGCACAGGGGTGCAACAGCTAACACTTTGCTCCTCATCTAACCCTGACAACGCTCGGAAATCTTCGCCCTGCACAGACGGCTCCACAAAGCCTGATGTTGCTGCCCGAAGCAGGCAGGCTGAGGTAGCGGGCCAGGCAGCAGGGGAGCCTGCCGCATCCCCTCACTGCTCTCCCGCTTCTGTCGAGTTTGGTGTCTGTGTTCTCTTCTAAGCAGGTCGTGAGATTACTTCAGCGATGACATTTGATCAGTGTGAGGACACGAGAACTGATCACACTGGGATCGGGGATCCCCAGCAGTAAGTGACATGGTGTTTCCTAGACTATTCAATCGGATCAATGACATCAATTGAAACTCGTGACTCCGAGTGACTTCAACAGAAGGAGTTGACTGAGGTCTGTAATACTGAAAGGAGAGAGCGGAAAGCAAAGCTGAATTCTGGAGATGTGCGACGCCAGACAGGAATGGGCAATCATATGAAAATATGATGTCCAATGTTGAGTTCAGTATGGTGTAATATGGAAGATGAGATGCTTAAACTTTCATTGAGCTTCCTTGGGAGAGGCTGCAGACAGAGGGGTGAGAGTGGGAATTGGATGGAGAATTAAACTACCAAGCAATTGGAAATTCAGTGTTGTTTGTTTTTCCTGAACGTAGGTGTTCTGCAAATGGTCACCCAATCTTTGTTTGGTCTCTCCGGTGCAGAGGGGACCACACTGTGAACGTCAAATGTAGTACGATACGATACGATATCTTTATTAGTCACACGTACAGGGAAACACACAGTGAAATACATCTTTTGCGTAGAGTGTTCTGGGGGCAGCCGGCAAGTGTCGCCACGCTACCGGCGCCAACGTAGCACGCCCGCAGCTTCCTAACCCGTACGTCTTTGAACCGGAGCGCCCAGAGGAAGCCCACGCAGACTCGGGGAGAATGGATCAGAAGGAGTCTAAGTGAATCACTGCTTCACTTGGAAAGACTTTTCGGGTCTGTGGTTGAAGAAGGGCAGAGGTGAAAGGGTAGGTGCTGCGTCGGCCGTGCTCGGAAGGGGAAGTGCTGTGGGATGAGAGGGCTCTGATGGAGATGGGAGAGTCGACCAGGCAGTCATTGACAAAACCAATCCCTTCGAAAGGCTGGAGGGGGAGGTGAGGGGAAGGTGAGTCCGATGACAGAAGCACACAAAGAGGTGTTGGAGGTTACAACGGATGGGGAGGCAGGTGGGGCGGGAGAGGCAGAGCTTGTCCTCGGACAGGGTGTTAGGAAGGGGGGTGGGTGAGAGTGGAAATGCTGGAAATGGGACAAATGGGGTCGAGAACCCTGTGACTTACGGTGAAGAGGAAGCAATGTTTCGGGAAAAAGGAAGTCGTCGTGGATACATGTGATGAGAATAGACAAGATGGTGAGTGGTACAGTGGAATGGAGCAGGGTGGGAGGAGGTGTAGCTGCAGGAGGCTGTGGGCCTGTTGTGGGATGTTGGCAGCTAACCTATTCCCTGAGCTGGAAGTAGTTGAGGAAGGGAAGGGAAGGGCCAGAGGGAAAGCCATGTGAAAGGGAGAATCGGGTGCAAGCTGGCAGCAAAGGTGAGTCGACCTCCGAGTTCTGTACCAGAGTGGGAAGCGGTACCAGTCATCAACGCACCGGAGCAAGAGGCGAGGAGCGGGCCTGAGTGGGACAGGAGGAAGGACAGTTCCACGTCTCCCACAGAGAGACGGGCATAGCTTGGGCTTTGTGGAGGTTCCCAACGCTACGCCACAGATTGGAGGAAGTGAGAGGTGTTGTGGAGGATGCTGTCCAGTGTGAGGAGGGAGGGGTATGCCTTAGACTCATCGAGCTGTGCAGCATAGAAACAGGCCCTTCAGCCCACCCTGTCCGTGCCGACCGTCATGCAAGTCTACACTTATCCCACTTGCCCGAGAGCAAAGAATTTCATTGCACCCTGGTGTATATGACAATAAACTCATCTGAATCTGCATTAATTCCATATCCATCTACACCCTGCTCAGTCAACTACCTGCCCAGATGTCTCTTACATGTTGTTGCTGTACCTGCCTTCACCTCCTCCTCTGGCAGCTTGTTCCAGATACCAACCTCTCTCTGTGAAAAATGTACCCTTTAAACCTCCTCCCACTCACCTTAATAATAAGATAAGATGAGATATCTTTATTAGTCACATGTACATCGAAACACACAGTGAAATGCCTGCAAGTGTCGCCACGCTTCCGGCGCCAACATAGCACGCCCACAACTTCCTAACCCGTACGTCTTTGGAATGTGGGAGGAAACCGGAGCACCCGGAGGAAACCCACGCAGACACGGGGAGAACGTACAAACTCCTTACAGGCAGCTGCGGGAATTGAACCTGGGTCGCTCGCTGGCACTGTAATAGCATTACGCTAACTGCTACACCACCGTGCCTACGCCCTCTAGTTTAGACATCTCTACCATGGGAAACAGATTCTGGCTCTCTACCCTATCTATGCCTCTCATTGTTTTATATATCTCCGTCAAGTCACCTCTCAGCCTTCAGGGAGAACAGACCCATGACCTAAAACAGACCTATAATCAGACATACCTTCCCCAGCCTTCCCCAGAAGAGATCATTCCTCCCTGATGCATTCTTCTACCTCCACCAATGGCCTTTTGCAACATCTCCAGCGTGGTCTGTCTTGGTGAGTGGCCGTGAAGTGTGTGGCGAATGTGATCCCCTGATAGGGCAGTCGATGACTGTGCTGGGCCTTTGGTTGATCAGGGAATTCCCACAGCACTGCTGGACAGTGCCACCCTTCGCTGGGAGACATTCAGCTCCTGATGCCATGGTGGCCCCTCATTCTGCTGTGACTCCACCCCTTTCCAGCTTGTCCTCTTCCCCTGGGACCCATGTCCCTCGCGGAGGGGGATGAGGAGCCCTCCTGTTGAGGGGGCTACGCAGCATGCAAGGCATTGCAGCGATGTCTCCATATGTGGGCAGGGAACTGCGTACTCCAGCGAGCCGGCCCAGGGCATTCCCCGCACTGTCCTGGTTGTGCCACGGTTGCCATGGCAGCCATTGCTCAGCTTGGAGTGGGGTCTGGGTGTCAGAAGCCACGGGATTGTGGATGGTCTGTCTCCTAAGGCCCATTCCTGAGGACAGGTGCGTGGGGAAGTGAAAGCTGGCACTGACCAAGGGAACATTTTGTGGTGATGAGCAAATGCTCGGACAAGGTGAATGTAGAAACCCTTTCCCTCCCATTGTGCAGTTTGAGAGCAGGTGCCACCAGGCTCATATCTGGTCAGTTGTCCCCCTTCTGAGTCATTAAATACATTCGATGATGAGCTGGAATTTTGGACCAGAGGGGAACAAGGTTTAGGGCATCAGAGAGGGTAGAGTAGTTGAACCAACAACCGGCTCAGCCACTAACTCACTGAATGGCGTGGTGGGCTTGAGGTCTTCTGCTCCTCTTTTTTCACATTCTTGTGTTGTTTATGGGATCCTGCTGTGAGCAAATTGGCAGCCATGACTGTGACATCACTACAGTGACTACACTTTGAAAGTACTTCATTGGCTGTAAAGAAGTTCAGGACAACCGGAGATTTGGCCATTTGGTGCATGTGCTGGGCTAAGGAGCCCATGAGGTGAAGCTACCAACCCTGGGATTATGACTGAATATCTCCAAGTCGGAACCTTGCCTGGATATAACGAGACCTTCCTTACCCCCTTCAGTCAGCATGAACCTCATTTCCATTGCAAGTGATTGCTTCCTACACTACGTTATTCTACACAGAAGGGTATAACACTTGTCTAGTTTTGTTTGTGAATCTGACACTCTCTTTATAAAGTTAACACTCAATACTCATAAACTCTGGTAATGAAAACCATTCCAGGAATGTCACGGGCAGGTCATGTTTGTCAGATGTGTGAATCACCAAACCCAATAGAACCTACTCTTCTCATTAAACAATCAGCCTTATTAAATGATCCAACCAATCAATTACTGGGTAAGATGGTAAACACAGCAATGAAATAGTCAGGACATGTTCACTGGAGTGTAGCTCAAGATACTGGTGACTAAGGTCACAGTACCCAGATGGAGATGTTCTTAAAGGTCAATAACTTTAATGATAATTTGAGTCCTGGTGGTTTGGACTTACGTACGGTTTGCAAACACCTTTGTACTTCCCTTTGCTCACTGATTGCACCATCAGTTTCAGTACAAGAGGGCTCGAGTAGGCTGAGGGTAAAGTGCGTATCCTGCACTGTACCAAGTACCAAGTGTGGAGCTGATCTTCTCCCGCATGAGGGACTGACCTCCTGGACGATCCAGGAGGGCTGCGATCCGACTCTTCCTATCCACTGACTGTCTGCCTCAGGGAGAATGTGCTGACACAGAGCTGTGGCAGGTTCCTGAAGTATTACAATGCTCTGTTTGGTGTTGGTATTGGTATTGGTATTGGTTTATTATTGTCACTTGTACCGAGGTACAGTGAAAAGCTTGTCTTATAAACCGATTGTACAGTTCAATTCATTACACAGTGCAGTTACATTGAGTTAGTACAAAGTGCATTGATGTAGTACAGGTAAAAACAGTTACAGTACAGAGTAAAGTGTCACAGCTACAGAGAAAGTGCAGTGTAATAAGGTGCAAGGTCACAACAAGGTAGATCGTGACGTCATAGTCCATCTCATTGGAAAAGGGAACCGTTCAATAGTCTTATCACAGTAGGGTAGAAGCTGTTCTTAAGTCTGGTGGTACGTGCCCTCAGGCACCTATATCTTCTACTTGATGGAAGAGGAGAGAAGAGAGAATGTCCCGGGTGGGTGGGGTCTTTGACTATGCTGGCTGCTACACTGAGACAACGAGAGCTAAAGACAGAGTCCAAGGAGGGGAGGCTGGTGTCTGTGATGCACTGGGCTGTGTCCATAACTCTCTGCAGCTTCTTGCGGTCCTGGGCAGATCAGTTGCCGTACCAAGCCGTGATACATCCAGATAGAATGCTTTCTACGGTGCATCGGTAAAAGTTGCAATTCGCTTAAAAGTTGAAAAAAAGTTTGATCAGCCTAGATTCACACACAGCAATGAACCAGCTCACACTTGTGGCCCCGTGTGTCAGAGATCCTCTCCTTTCTCAGGGTGTGCCAGCAGATACTTTTCAAGTGCTCACACACTTCCAATTTCTGCTTGAACTTTAACTCCGTTTTGCTCTCTATAGGTGTTGTTTGACCTGCGGAGTGTCTCAAACATTTGCTGTTTTCATTTCAAGATGAAATCTCTCTCTCTCTCTCTCTCTCTCCCTTTCTCTCTCTCTCTTTCTCTCTGAATTCCCCTTTTCATAGAGTGATACCCACATGGAAGCAGGCCCTTCAGCCCCTGGGGTCTGAGCCAACCATCAAGCACCAATTGGCAATAATCCATCACTAATCCCTTTCTATTCTACCCACGTTCCCTTCAGCTTCTCCTACACTCATGCCACTTATAGTGGCCAAGTAACAAAATGTTTGTCTTCAGGATGTGGGAGAAGACCCAGCGGAATCCCACACTGTCACAGGGAGAACGTGCAAACTCCACACAAAGAGCACCAGAGATTAGGACTGAGCTGCAGTTACTGGAGCTGAGGTAGTGGCTTTACTAGTGTGCTGCTATTATTCAATGACTCTCTTTCTTTCTTTCTTTATTTGTCATTGTACTGTAGCAACAACAACACAACGAGATTATGATGGCACTCCCTTGCCTAATAAAAGCCAAAACAGTAAATTGATAAGAGCAATTATAACTACAAAATAAAACAAACTACTTACACAAATATAAAGTATATAAAAAAAAGCCAGTGTGCAGATGAACCATGATAATCAGCAGCATATCAATGTCAATGTATTAGATAACACCGTGATGAGTCCAGCCAGTAAAGGGGGGAAGACATAGTATGTGTATGTATGTATAGGAGGTGTCAGTCCATGTTCAACAATTTAACAGCTTTGGGAAAAAAAGCTGGGTTTCAGTCTTGTAGTGTGTGCATGTATTGTCCTGTATCGCCTACCAGAGGGGAGTAGTTTAAAAAGGTAGTGAGCAGGGTGAGCTGGTTCTCGAATGATGTTTAAAGCCCTGCTCCGACATTGAGCCTGATAGATGTCCTCCATCACTGGTAACTGAGTCCCAATGATGTTCTGGGCCATCTTGATGACCCTCTGCGCAGCCTTCTGCTCCTTCCTAGTGCAGCTGGCATACCAAGCAGTAATGCTGTATGTCAGGATGCTCTCCACCGCACACCGGTAGAAGTTCACCAGAATGTTCTGAGACAGTCTGGCTCTCCGCAATTTCCTCAAAAAATAGAGGTCTTGCACTCTAGAGCACTCTCTCCGAAACCAAACAGCATGTTCAATTCCACTGAGTCCAACTTCTATTCAATGGTGTGAAGTCTTTCTACAGATGGTTTAACGTGGTCCTTTCATGAGAAGATATTTACTTATTAGTTACATGTACATCGAAACACACAGTGAAAAACAACTTTTTTGTTACTGAGCCCGCAAGTGTCGCCACGCTTCCGGCGCCAACATAGCATGCCCACAACTTCCTAACCTATACATCTTTGGAATGTGGGAGGAAACCGGAGCACCCGGAGGAAACCCACGCAGACACGGGGAGAATGTACAAATTCCTTACAGACAGCGTCGGGAATTAAACCCGGGTCGCTGGCGCTGTAATAGTGTTACGCTAACCGCTACACTGCCGTGGACCCCCTCCCCCAGAAGTAAGTGGGGCTGGGCCTAGTGATTCAAAATTCTGCTAAGCATTGGTGAGTGTGGTTATTAGGTGACAGGTGGAGAGAGATGCCGGGGTTTTGTTCCGTGTTATAATCAGAGATGCATTTCTAAGGAACAACAAATGTGGCAAAAGCACAAACCGAGAGTTTGTGAAGCAGAGAGAAAGGACCACAATGTGATATCACAAGAAGGCAAGAAAGTGATTGAAAACAGAATTCTCCCTAACTTATAATCCAGTTCAGAAAGTATAACCAAAATTAGTACTTCAGTTAACATTAGTTAAAATTATAAAGGAGCAACTGAGAGGTTTAATTACTAATTAAAAACTTATTACTAATTAAAAGCTTAAGTTATTACTGATGTTGTGATTGGGTGATGTGTTGTGGCTGTAATGCGTGTCTGCTTGTGGAGACTGCTGTGGCCCACGGTGACACAGATGTAGTATGTGTCTGCACTCAAGGAAAGTTGGAGATCTGGAGTCTGAGCTTTGGACGCCGCGCTGCATCTGGCGGTGGGAGGCACTTACCTGGATCCCTGCTCTCGGGTGCAGTCATGCCCTTGAGGTTAAGCACCACAGGTTTGCTCAGCGGATGTGACCACACAAAAGGCAGGTCTGGGGATCCAGAAAGGAGCATTGGCGGGCCCTCAGCTGGGGTGTAAGAGAGCAGGAACTACAGGGAAAATGAGCCAACTAACTACAACTCTGTGGTTACAGGGGCCCTTCCAAGTTGGGGAGTGGAGAGGACCATATAAGTGATAGGGGTCGATATGGTTATGGAGCTAGGCATTGATCTCAGCATCCAAAGTGTACTTGAAGGCTGAGTTGCCTGCCCAGGATTGCGGATGTTTCCTTGGGGCATGGAGAGAAGCTTGGAATGGAATGGGAAAGTTTCAGTTGTCGGAGTCCATGTGGGAAGTAGTGACATGGGTAGGACTCAGAAGGAGGTTCTGTTGAGGGACTATGAGCAGTTGGGATCTCAGTTAGAAAGCAGAACAACAGAGGTAATAATCTCTGGATTACTAATTAAACCGTGTCAAGTGGAGAGAGAGAGAGTGTGAGAGAGACAGAGGGACAGAGACAGACAAAGAGAGAGATGTGGCCCATACGGCCGGAGAGTTGAATTTGTGGCTCCTACACTGGGCAGAGGGAGCTGTTCCATTGGGATGGCTTTCCCTCGAATCCAAATGGGACCAGTTCCCCAATGAACTGAATAACCATTTAGGTCATTGAACAAAAAACTGGGTAGGGCTGGAGGGGAGTGTTCAGATAAGAGGAAATTTAGGAAGTTATAGAGAAAAAGTTGTGAAATGGGAATGACAAACAGGAGCGTGGCAGGAAGGGACATAGTACATAAACGTGACACCTGTAAATAACATTAGAGTAAGGAAAAATAATAGGCTATCTGAATGCACACAGAAGTCACAAGCAGATGGTCGAATCGATGCACAAACAGAACTAAATGGGACTCATCTAGTGGCCATTACAGAGAAGCATTTGCAAGTCAACAAGGCTGAACAAAAAATATTCCAGGGTACGATATTTTGGAAGAATAGGTATAAAAAAAATGGAGCTTTGTTGATAAAAGATGACATCAGTATAGCGGTGAGAAGTGGTTTGGCGGATCGAGGTGTTGAATCAGTGCGAGTAGAGATGAAATAGCATTGGTGAGAGTGGTCCTTAGACCCCCAACAGCAGCAATACCCCAGAAATCAAAGCTCTTAAGAGAGGCAATGCAATCACCGTGCGCAACTTTAAATGTCATATAGACTGGACAAATCAAAATCAGCAAGACATCAGTCGAAGTTCATAAAAGGAACTCAGGGCAGTTTCTTTGAACGAGTGTGGGAACAGGCTCTTTTGGATCTGGTCACGTACAGTTAATTAATGACCTCATTGTGAAGATAGAAAATAGGAGCAGAAGTCGGCCATTTGGCCCTTTGAGACTGCTCTGTAATTCAACACAACCATGGCTGATCGTTTCTTTCCGTACCACATTCCCGATCTCTCCCCATGGCCCTTCACGCCTTTTTTATTTGGAATTTTATCCACCTCCTTAAAAGTGGCACAGAAACAGGCCCTTCGGCCCACCATGTCCATGCCGGCCTATTTACCATTGATATCCCACTTGCCTGCTTTAGGACAGTATCCCCAGTAATTTGTTTCTTGCTCCTTCTATTGCCTTGCCTATTGAAGTGTCTGACTAAATGCCAATTAAACATAATACAAATACTTGTCTGGCAATCTTTTATGAGCTCTCTTTGAATGTAATTAAATTCCTTTGTTTGCCATGACTGGATTGCTTTTCCTTTTGTATTTTTACACCAAGTAGGAGGAATATATAACTGTTACAGTTCCTGCATTTGTTCCTTAAACGTGAGCCATTGCTGATCCATTGCTATGTCTTGCAATGAAGCTCCCCAATCCACACCAATACAACTCACTCCTAGTACCTTTGATTTACCTTTGTCTAGATCTAGGATGCTATTTTCACACTGGACCACTTCACTTTCTATCTTAATGGAGAACTTCACCACGTTATGGTCACTCTTCCCTAATTGAACCCACACAACAGGATTATTCTCTGACCTTGTCTCATTGCACAACACCCACTCTGTTAACTTGTGCTCTCAACACACTGGTCCCAAAAGCCATCCCCTACACCAGCAATTAATCCTCCACAGTATTATTTCTGCAAAAAAAACAATCTGCTGGAGGAACTCAGCGTGTCAAGCAGCATCTGTGGAGGAAAGGAATTGTCGATGTCTCCGATCGAGACCGTGCATCAGGACCCTACCCTTGAACTCAAAGGCATTGCTGTCACCAAGATTCCTGGCATTAGTCAGTTTTGAATGGACCCCTGTCACCCAGGGGTCTTATTGGTTTGTGTCCAGAGTCACATTTCAGCCACACCAGGTAAGGACAGCAAGGTGACAAATAAAATGCTGCAGATGCCTGAAATCTGAAATTAAAGGGGAACATTCTGCAAACTCTCAGCAGGTCAAGCAGCATCTGTGAGGAAAACAACCGAAACTTGAAATGGTAACTTTGCAATTACAACTTGTTTGATGTCTAACTTTTTCCAGTTCTGATGAAGGGGTTGACTTAAAATGTTAACTCTGTTCCTCTCTCTACAGATGCTGCCTGACCTTCATCTTCTGTATTTATTTAGGGTAACAGATGTCCTTCCCTGAAGCATATTGGTGAGCCGTCAGATTTTTCGTCAATCCAACCAGCTTGCCTTTCCGATTCAAGTTCACCTCCCCAGTTTGCCGTGGTGAGAATTGCACTCCGGTTCGGATCCATTGGTTAAAACACTGTCACCTTCAACTACCAGTCTTCAGCATTGACCTGTCTGCCCCACAACCAAGTAATAGAAAACTGAAATTAAAGCCTATCCTTTGTAGGGAGGAAACTAGTCTGCTTTATGGATATTCGTGCATTAATAATATTAAATAAGCTGATTAAAGTGTTGTTTGGTCTACGAATACTTGTTTAATAAGTAAGAAAAGATAGCTTTATTAGTCACATGTACATCGAAACACACAGTGAAATGCATCTTTTGCGTAGAGTGTTCTGGGGGCAGCCCACAAGTGTCACCACGCTTCCGGCGCCAACACAGCATGCCCACAACTTCCTAACCTGTACGCCTTTGAAATGTGGGAGGAAACCGGAGCACCCGGAGGAAACCCACGCAGACACTGGGAGAACGTACAAACTCCTTAGGGACAGCGGTTGGAATTGAACCCAGGTCGCTGGCGCTCCAAAACGTTACGCTAACCGCTGCACTACTGTGCCTGTTTGTTTAACTGAAAAGAATACAGCTCCGGCACAAGAGGTTGCCAGCTCCTCCTGAAGGGGACTGTAACTTTGTCCTCCCTAACTGCACGTTATTTAAGTGATTTAGAACTGGTATTGGTTTATTATTGTCACACATACTGAGATACAGTGAAAAGCTTTTGTTTGTGTACCATCCAGATAGATCATTTCATACGTAAGTATATTGAGGTAGCAAAAAGGAAAACCGAATGCAGAATATAGTGTAGTACACAGAGAAAGTGCAGTGCAGGTAGACAGATAAGTTACAGGGCACGACGAGGTAGATTGGGAGATCAAGAGTTCTCTTTTAGCGTGGGAGAGGTCCACTCAAGAGTCTGATAACAGCGGGATAGAAACTGTCCTTGGACTGGGTCACAAGAAGGTCCTAGGGGGAGACACAAGAGAATGCAAGTGCAAAAAAACAAGCTGCTGGAGGGACTCAGCAGGTCAGGCAGCATCTGTGGAGGCAGAGGGATGGTCAAGGTCTCGGATTGAGACCCTGCCTCAGGACTGAGAGTGTGGAGTCATAGGTGGAATCCATGTATGCATCTGTGAGTGTTCACTCGTGCATATGTGTGTGTGTTTGTGTGTGTGTGTTTGTGTGTGTGTATGTGTGTGCATGTGTGTGTGTGCATGCATGTGTGTGTGTGTGCGTGTTTGTGTATGTATATGTGTGTGCGAGTATGTGTGTGTGTGTATGCGTGCGTGTGTATATGTGCTTGTGTGTGTATGTGTGCGTGTGTGTATGTGTGTGTGTGCGTGGGTGTAAATGTATGTGTGTGTGTGCGTGTACATGTGTGTGTATGTGTGTGTGTGCGTGTGTGTGTGTGTATGTGTGTGTGTGTGTGTGTGTGCGTTGCAAGCACCTGCCCTCATGTGTTTGTGAGACTCCCAGCTGCATACCTCTGATTATTACATTGTACATCGGAAGGTGAATTGTGCTAAAAAAGCTGGTGAAGCACAATCTATTAGCTGTCATTAGTCATCAGTAATCAATTAGCTTGATTACAGCCGGTGACTTCAGCTTTCTCTTTAAGCTATTAAAGGTGTGCAGTACGTGGGATACACACCCTTGTGTGCTGTGTTCCCTCAGTCATTGGACTAATGCCAGCTGCACCCATGACGTTTAAAGCTGGTACCCCTCAGACTGCCTGGAGGGAGGCACAACACTAGTAAGACTGCCTCGGGAAGCTTTACAAGCAAAGACGTCCTTACATTTGGGGTCAGCTCTTACCCTGGCTCAGTGCTGGAGCAGCTGCCTGATTTGCAAAGTCATAGGATCAGCTCCCTCCAGAGACACAGAACATGGAACAGTCCAGCACAGGAACAGGCCCTTCGGCCCACCATGTCTGTGCCGACCATGATGCCAAACTAAACTAATCCCACCTGCCTGCCCGTGGCCTATATCCCTCCATTCCCTGCCTGTCCGAAAGTCTCTTAAGTGCCACTATCGTAGCTGCTTCCACAACCTTCCCTGGCAGCATGTCCCAGGCACCCACCACTGTCTGTGTAAAACACTTGCCTCGTAAATATCCTTTAAATTGTCCCCCTCTCACCTTAACGTTATACCCACTAGTATTTGGCACTTCCACTCTGACTGTCTACCCTATCTCTGCCTCATACTATTTTATATACTTCATCAGGTCTCCTCTCAGCCTCTAGAGACTTGACTAAAACAGTTCTGTGCCAGTATGAGGGGATGCTGCACTGTCTGATGTGTTGCCTTTCAGATGAGACGTTAACCGAGGCCCAAGTACCTTCTCTGCTGGCCGTAAAAGTTACCACAAACCAAAGAGCCGAGGTCTCCCCCATGACCTGGCCAGCGTCACTGAACACAAATCGCCCGGCCATTCTACGCAGAGCTCACATTGGCTGGTGCATTTCCACATTATAAACACTGACCATGCTACAAACTGCTGGTTCTCACAGAGTCCCAGAGCGATACAGCACAGAAACCAGGCCCTTCAGCCCATCGAGTCCCTGCTGACCATTAACCACCCATTTACACCAATTCTGTATTCATCCCATTTTTTATTCTCCCCACATTCTCACCAGCTCGCCCCCAGATTCCACCCGAACAGTAGGGACAAGTTACAGCAGCCAATTAACCTACCAACCTGACATCTTTGGGATGTGGGAGGAAACCGGAGCACCCGGGGGAAGCCCACAACAGTCACAGGGAGAACGTGCAAACTCCACACAGACAGTGCCCCAGGTCAGGATCGAACCCGGGTCTCTGGCGCTGTGGGGCAGTGCCTCTACCCGCTACGCCACTGCGGTGCCCTAAAGCGGTTTCAGATGACCTTCTCTTCACCCATCCACCTACTCACAGAGATGCCAACTTAGCACGTAGGCTGACCCTAGTGAAGGGGTTCAATGTCTGACTCAGCGCCAGTCGAGGCTGCTCCTTAACAGTCTGCTGGTGTCGGTCCCTCTGCCCACACTGTTTCAGCTCGTAGACAGTGCCTGTGGTTAGCAGTGTTAGCTGCTGCTGCCAACCTACACAACTAAAGCCATAGTCACCTTGTCATTCTTGGCTCATTGCCAGCTTGTGGGATTCTGTATCTCTGAGAAGAAGAGAGTGACCCATAGATTGGGGCACACAGACACTCCTTGTAGTTTGTTTTGTCTGAAGGAAAGCAAAGAGCTCCTGACGTACCAACAACATGCTGAACACAGGATTTTCTGGTGTGACCAGAAATGGGTGAGTTCCTTGTGGTAAACTTCATCATTGAGAGATTCCACTCGTTTAATGTGGTGAGAGCAGGGAGGAGAACCATTCGTGGGATTAAAAAGTTACCGGTTCCTTCAGGGTTCAAGATGAGAACAAAAGGGAAGCTGGTAATTAAATGTGTGAGTCCCAGCAACTGACACAACAAGGAGAGAGAGAGAGAGGGCGAGAGAGAGAGAGAGAGAGGGCGAGAGAGAGAGGGAGAGAGGGGGAGAGAGAGAGAGAGAGAGAGAGAGAGAGAGAGAGAGAGAGAGAGAGAGAGAGAGAGAGAGAGAGAGAGAGAGAGAGAGAGAGAGAGAGAGAGAGAGAGAGAGAGAGAGAGAGAGAGAGAGAGAGAGAGAGAGAGAGAGAGAAAACATGCACTGGGGTCGAGGAAGGGTGGTGAAGAAGGTGTATGGCATGCTTGCCTTCATAGGTCAGGGTCTAGAATGCAAAAGTCGGGATGTTATTTTGCACCTTTACAAAACACTAGTTAGACCACACAGGGTATTGTGTGCATTTCTGGTCACCGCACCATGAGAGAGATGTGATTGCACTGGAGGGAGTGCAGAGGAGATGGTGCCTGGACTATAGTTATGGGGAGAGATTGGATAGGCTGGGCTTGTTTTTCCTGGTGCGTAGAAGGGTGAGGGTTGACCTGACAGAGGTATATAAAATTATAGAAGTATAGATAGGGTAGGTAGTCAGAATCTTTTTTCCCTGGTAGGGGTAACAGAGATAAGAGGAAGGAGTTTTAAATGGGATCTGAAGGATAAGTTTTTTACATAGAGAGTAGCTGATATTTGGAACTCACTGCCAGAGGAGGTGGTGGAGTCAGATGCAATTACTATGTTTAAGAGACAATTAGACAGACACTTAAATAGACAGGTTATAGAAGGATACAGACCTAATGAGTGGTTCTTGACAGGTCATATTCTGCATGGAGGTCGGTGACCAGTGGTGTGCCTCAGGGATCAGTTCTGGGACCCTTACTCTTCGTGATTTTTATAAATGACCTTGTTGAGGAAGTGGAGGGATGGGTTAGTAAGTTTGCTGATGACACAAAGGTTGGGGGTGTCGTGGATAGTGTGGAGGGCAGTCAGAAGTTACAGTGGGACAGATATAGGATGTAAAACTGGGCTGAGAAGTGGCAGATGGAGTTCAATCCAGATAAGTGTGAAGTGGTTCATTTTGGTAGATCAAATATGATGGCAGAATATAGTATTAATGGTAAGACTCTTGGCAGTGTGGAGGATCAGAGGCATCTTGGGGTCCAAGTCCATAGGATGCTCAAAGCAGCTGCACAGGTTGACCCTGTGGTTAAAAAAGCATATGGTGTATTGTCCTTCATCAATCAGGGAATTGAATTTAGGAGCCGAGGGGTAATGTTGCAGCTATACAGGACCCTGGTCAGACCCCACTTGGAGTACTGTGCTCAGTTCTGGTCACCTCACTACAGGAAGGATGTGGAAGCCATAGAAAGGGTGCAGAGGAGATTTACAAGGATGTTGCCTGGATTGGGGAGCATGCCTTATGAAAGCAGGTTGAGTGAACTCGGCCTTTTCTCCTTGGAGCAACGGAGGATGAGGGGGGGCCTGATAGAGGTGTATAAGATGATAAGAGGCATTGATTGTGTGAATAGTCAGAGGCTTTTCCCCAGGGCTGAAATGGTTGCCACAAGAGGACACAGGTTTAAGGTGCTGGGGAGTAGGTACAGAGGAGATGTCAGGGGTAGGTTTTTTACTCAGAGAATTGGTATTGGTATTGTTATTGGTATTGGTTTATTATTGTCACTTGTACCAAGGTACAGTGAAAAGCTTGTCTTACAAACCGATCGTACAGGTCAATTCATTACACAGTGCAGTTACATTGAGTTAGTACAAAGTGCATTGACGAAGTACAGGTAAAAACAATAACAGTACAGAGTAAAGTGTCACAGCTGCAGAGAAAGTGCAGTGCAATAAGGTGCAAGGTCACAACAAGGTAGATCGTGAGGTCATAGTCCATCTCATTATATAAGGGAACCGTTCAATAGTCTTATCACAGTGGGGTAGAAGCTGTCCTTAAGTCTGGTGGTACGTGCCCTCAGGCACCTATATCTTCTAACTGATGGGAGAGGAGAGAAGAGAGAATGTTCCGGGTGGGTGGGGTCTTTGATTATGCTGGCTGCTTCACCAAGACAGCAAGAGGTAAAGACAGAGTCCAAGGAGGGGAGGCTGGTGTCCGTGATGCGCTGGGCTGTGTCCACAACTCTCTGCAGTTTCTTGCAGTCCTGGGCAGAGCAGTTGCCGTACCAAGCTGTGATGCATCCAGATAGGATGCTTTCTATGGTGCATCGGTAAAAGTTGGTGAGAGTCAAAGGGGACAAACCAAATTTCTTTAGACTCCTGAGGAAGCAGAGGTGCTGGTGAGCTTCCTTGGCCGTGGCATCTACGTGATTTGACCAGGACAAGCTGTTGGTGATGTTCACTCCCAGGAACTTGAAGCTCTCAACCCTCTCGACCTCAGCACCATTGATGTAGACAGGTGCATGTACACCGCCCCCTTTCCTGAAGTCAATGACCAGCTCTTTTGTCTTGTTGACATTGTGAATGGTGAGTGTGTGGAACGGGCTGCCGGCAACGATGGTGGAGGCGGATACGATAGGGTCATTTAAGAGATGTTTGGATAGGCACATGGAGCTTAGAAAAATAGAGGGCTATGGGTAAGCCTAGTAATTTCTAAGGTAGGGACATGCTCGGCACAGCTTTGTGGGCCGAAGGGCCTGAATTGTGCTGTAGGTTTTCTATGTTTCTAATGTGAACAAATGGGATGACTGTGGATGATGGACAAAAAGGTTGACATGGTCTTGATGGGCTGAAGGGCCTGCTTCCATGCTGTTCAACTTTGTGTGTGTGTGTGTGTGTGTGTGTGTGTGTGTGTGTGTCTGTGAAGATCTGTGATTTAACTGCAGAGTGTGTGTCATATGGCCAGGACTGAGTAGGAAGCCCTCACACACTGCAGTCTGAAGGTTTTGCCCGAGGCAAGGTTTTCTCTGCCACTGGCCAAGACGGAACACCACACTGAACCTAACCTCAACTGGATTGAATGACACTGTCTCAGGGAAGAATATTGCTTGTCAACTAATGTCACTGAACTGATGATGTGGTCGTTGTCACGTTGTATTAGACTGTGGACTGAGCTTCTCACATTACAGAGTGACTGGTCTTCCTAATTCCCAATTCCAAGGGAGACTGGAGAATTTCCAGGCCCTCCCTCTCCCTATCCTTACATTTATTGGCTTTGGTTTTTAATCTGCGGTTTCGTTGTGTCCCCTTGGTGACTGCACAGCTGCAGATGATGCACAGAATCACTCTAATGTGCGAGGCAGGAGGGGTGAACACCCCTTTGATTGGTGTTCACGTCTTGGTGTGGCCCTGGCACACCAGGACACTGCCCATGAGCCCACGGCCATCTACACAGCATGCCTACCAGGGTAACTAGCCAACGTGTGCACCCGTCACAGTTACACGTGCATGCATATACTACATTCATGTTTATTGAGATGCATGTCCACGGGCTTCTTCATGTGTGTAACTTTTCAGGGGATGGCAGCTGCAAGGATCAGCACAGCAGTCACTAAAGGGACCGTCTCCATTTCCTTGAATAGAGACCTTGAGGCAGAGTGAGCTTGTGGATTTGTGCAGTTTGCACACAAGCTGGGCTCCATGATATGAGAGCACTACAGCTCCATAAGTACACATAAAACTCTAGCAAGTTTCAGTCTCATGCTAGGTCCAGACCACAGAGTGAGGACACCAGACTCCGACTGACACTGACTAACTATTGGAATCAGAATTGGAGTTGGTTTGTTATTGTGCCTAGATACAGTGAAAAACTTAGTTTTGCAAAGACCATTTAAAAACTTAAGTACATTGAGGTAGTACAAGGAAAAAGCAATAACAGAATGCAGAATATAGTGTTACAGTTACAGAGAAAGTGCAGTGCAGGCAGACAAAAAGGTGCAAGGGCCACGATGAGGTGGATCGGGAGATCAAGAATTCATCTTTATCGTACAAGAGGTCCGTTCAAGAGTCTTATAACAGTGGGATAGAAGCTGTCCTTGAACCTGGTGGTACGTGCTTTCAAGCTTCTGTATCTTCTGCCCGATGGGAGGGGGGAGAAGAGAGAACGTCCAGGGTGGGTGGGGTCTCTGATTATGCTGGCTGCTTTACCGAGGCAGTGAGAAGTGTAGCCAAAGTCCATGGAAGGGAGGCTGGTTTCTGTGACTAGTTTATCGGAATACCTGAAATAGTTCTGCAAAAACCTTTATTGAGTGATTTCCAACTGTGCTGCAGATTTACAACTTGCGAAAGGTTCCCCTCCCTTAGGGGACAGGCTACCTCCCACCTGCTGATCCTTATGCTCCTGTGTGTGAGATAGGAGTTAATTACAAACTGCTCGCTCTGTGCCGCGGGACTCAGTTACATCTCACTGACATGTTTGTCTGGGAACAGGAACTAATCACAAAGTTCGGGGGCAGTTCTGCACCTTCCCTCCACCCCCCCCCCCCCCACCCCACCCAACGCACCAACCACCGTTCACAACTGGCGAGTTAGCTCTTCATCAGCCACATGCTGTTGGAGAATTCGGGGTGTGGGATGGTGAAAATCGAGATGTTATCTTTGAAAAGGTGAGCTTAAAAGTGAACAAATCCCCGGGACCTGACGAAATCCCAGGCTGCTATGGGAGGCGAAGGAGAAAATAGTTGAGGATCTGACAGATTTTTAAATCCTCTGAGGTGAGGTACCAGAAGAATGGAGGACAGGAAATATGGTACCTTTATTCGAGAAGGGCAATGGGGATAAGCCTTGTAGCTACATGCCAGTGAGTCTTAGGTCAATGGGAGGGGAATTATTGGAAAACCTTCTGAGGTACAGGATTAATCTATGAGAGAACCAAAGGACAGCGGATGCTGGAATCTGGATGAAAACCACTGTGATGCTGGAGGAACTCAGCAGGCCAGGCAGCATCCCTGGAGAAATGCAGACGGTCAACGTTTCGGGTCGGGACCCTTCTTCAGGACTGAAGATAGGAAAAGGGGAAGCCCGATATATAGGAGGGAAACGCAGAGCAGTGATAGGTGGACAAAGGAGGGGAGGTGGGGTGGGCATGTGGTGGTGATAGGTAGATGCAGGTAAGAGATAGTGATGGGCAGGTGCGGGGGGGGAGGGGAGAGCAGATCCACTGGGGGATGGGTCAAAGGTAAGGAGAGAGAGGAAAAAAGGTAGAAAAAAAGGTAGAAAAAAAGAGGCCAGGAAAGGGAAGAAGAGAAGCATGGTGTGGGGGGGGGGGGGTGTGGGGAAGCGGGGGGGGGGATTACTTAAAGTGGGAGAATTCAATGTTCGTGCCGTTAGGCTGCAAGGTTCCAAAACGGAAAATGAGGTGCTGTTCCTCCAGTTTAATCCTCCGGATTAATCTACACTTGGAAAGGCAAAGGCTCATCAAAGATGGTCGGCATGGCTTTGTTAGATGGAGGTCCTGTCTGAATAATTTGACCGAATTTATCGAAGAAGTAACAAAATGTATCGATGAGAGCAGCGTAGTTGGTGTGATCTACATGGACTTCAGTAAATCCTGGCAAACCCACAAGCTCACTCTGCCTCAAGGTCTCTATTCAAGGAAATGGAGACGGTCCCTTTTACTTTAGTGACCACTAATACTGCTGTGACATATTGGGATACATGGCATAAGTCAGCTGCTGCCAGTGCGGAGGTTGGGAGGTTCAGAATGTTGGTGACTTTAACCTCCGTTGGTATGGTAGAGCAATCCAAAGCTCTCCATCACTGCTTTCCGGGAAATATTAACCTTCGGAGAGGTAGAGACCGGAGCAAGGGTCTCTGTGCACTCTGGGTGAGTGGGCTCAGTGGTTGTGAGCTGAAGAGCTGTTTCTGCGCTCTATGACTCTAATCTTCACCTGATCTGTTAAATGTTACTGAGGGAATTTTGGAACAATTACATTTATCTGCTTTCGTCGACAGTTTTAGCAAAGGTACATGGGGGCAAAGTCATGGGTTTAAAGAAAACTTAATCTATTCGGTGCTTTTCATATCCTGTGGACAAACTAAAGTGCTCCCAAAGGAAAGAAGTTCTTCTGAAGTTCAGCCACGGTTATAATGTGGGAAACACAGACCTCAACTTGTGCACAGCAAGATCCAACAAGTAGCATTGAAATAGATGCGCAGGCAAAAATTGGAGATACTCAGCAGGTCAGGCAGCATCTTTGGAGAGAACTAACAATTCAGGTCAACGACCTCCCACATCTTTCGACTAAGAGGTCACCAACCTGAAATATGACAGTAATTTCAATCCAACCAGCCTCAAGTTGCCACTTCCGGCATTAGTTAGGGTGGGAAAAACCACCAACCTGCTCTGCAGACTAAGAATGAAATCACATTAACGATCAGACAATAGAACAAGAGGTAAGGAGGCAATGAGTTTGTGGAGGGAAATAAGAAATTAAGCAAGATTTAAGGGTCTGTTCAGAGTTATGTATGCATTTTACAGAGTAGCACCTGTAAGTTGGTACCATGCATAAACAAGGAAATTAGACAAGCATGCATAAAGGCAGCATTGTTTTAGAACGTAGAACAGTCCAGAACTGGACAGGCTATTTGGCCCACGATGTTGTGCCGATCCTGATGCCGATGTATACTAATTGTCCTCCTCCTGTGTATCATCCACATCCCTCCATTCCCTTCGTATTCACGTGTCTATCTAAAGGCCTCTTAAACTCCACCAAACTGCCTGCTTCCACTACTACCCCCGGTAACCTATTCCAGGCACCTACCATTTTCTGAGTAAAAATCTTGCCTCTCACATCGCCTTTATATTTCCCCGCTCTGACCTTAAAAGCACGTCCTCTGGTGTTTGACATTTCTACCCTGGGGAAAAGATTCTGACCGTCTACCCTATCTCTGCCTCTCATAATTTTAAAATCCTCTATCAGGTCTCCCCTCAGCCTCTGCTGCTCTAGGGAGAACAACACAAGTTTGTCCAACCTTTCCTTATATCTCATACTCGTTAATCCAGGCAGCATCCTGGTGAACCTCTTCTGCACTCTCTCCACAGCCTCCACATCCTTCCTATAATGGGGCAGCCAGAACTGTACATGTTACTCCAAATGCGGTCTGACTAAAGTTTTATATTTAATGTGGAGTTTTAATATTCATATAGATTATGATGAGCGTGGCTGAAAGATAGTAAAATTCATGAGTGTATTCAGGGTCGTTTTCTGCAATAATGTGTCAAAGAACCATGTCTGGTTTGCAGCTACATTACAATTGAGTTCAATGTTGTGTTTGAAAGGAAGAAACGTCAAACATTTTCCAAAATGCTCCATTTGAGGATAGCTGATTACCATGTGACACACAGAGACTTGTCCACAGTAATCTGAGCAAATCAGTTATTGTACAACATGAATGTAGACCAGCAGAATAATACAATGCAAGACCATTTAAACTGCATAGGGCAAGTGTTGTACTTGGCAAACATACAGTAACCATGCACAGATGACTAAATAGTGCCCACACAGAGATGGGCACGCACGTAGGTACCACCCAGCATGTGTGCACTCGGTGACTGTACACACACTCACACACACACACACACACACAACACACACACACACACACACACACACACACACACACACACACACACACACACACACACACACACACACACACACACACACACACACACACACACAGAACAGCCCTTGCCCTCTGCCTCTCTCTTTGCCTCTCACTGGGTCATCAGCTCCCAAGCCCAGCCACAGACCAGGTCCTGTTAAGTCAACCCTGTGTCCAGCCGCACACACGACCCATCAGAATCAGAATCAGGTTTATTATCACTGACACATGTCGTGAAATTTGTTGTTTTGTGGCAGCAGTACAGTGCAAGACATAAAGACATAAAAATTACTATAAATTACAAAATGTAATAAATAGTGCAAAAGAGGAATAACGAGGTAGTGTTCACGGGTTCACGGACCGTTCAGAAATCTGATGGTGGAGGGGAAGAAGCTGTTCCCGAATCGTTGAGCGTGGGTCTTCAGGCTCCTGTACCTCCTCCTCGATGGTAGTAACGTGAAGAGGGCATGTCCCAGGTGGTGAGGGTCCTTAATGATGGATGCCGCCTTCTTGAGGCACCGCCTCTTGAAGATGTCCTCGATGGTGGGAAGGGTTGTGCCTTTGACGGAGCTGGCTGAGTGTACAACCCTCTGCAGCCTCTTGCGAACCTGCACACTGGAGCCTCCGTACCAGGCGGTGATGCAACCAGTCAGAGTGCTCTCCACCGTACATCGGTAGAAATTTGCAAGACTCTTTGGTGACATACCAAATCTCCTCAAACTCCTAATGAAGTAGAGCCACTGGTGTGCTGTCTCGCCCATGTTTTAATGTAGGATTTCAGTGTTGGTAAATGTCATCCATGTTTGACCTAAGTCAGTTAGAACATGGCACTGATATGAGGTAACGATAGAAATAGTGGAAACCCAGGGAGGAACTTGCATATTGATCACTGAGGTGATAGAGACAGGTTCAGCAAGTAACCATAAACACCACCTTAAAATTGGCCTTAGCACTAGGGGACTGGTGTGCAAAGGGGTTGAATTTATGGCACACATATACAAGGCCCTGGTTAGACCACATCTGGTGCACTTGCAGCAGTTATGGGCATCACATCTTAGAAAAGATATATTAGCTTTGGAAGGGGCGTATTGTAGATTTGCCAGAACAAAGAGAGATTGTACAAACTAAAGTTGTATTCTTTGGAATTTAGAAAATAAAGCAGGAGTGATACAGTTAACATTTTCAAGATAGTATGGTGGATAGAGAGAAACACTGCATGTTGGAGACTCTGCCACTGAGAAGCAGAGTCTGAAGACTGAACATAGAACATTACAGCACAGTACAGGCCCTTCAACCCACGATGTTGTGCTGACATTTTATCCTGCTCTAAGATCTATCTAACCTTTCCCTCCCACATAGCCCTCCATTTCTCTATCATTCATGTGTCTATCTAAGAGTCTCTTAAATGTCCCTAATGTATCTGCCCTCACAACCTCTGCCGGCAGTGTGTTCCATGCACCCACCACTCTCTGTGTAAAAAAAATTACCTCTGACATCCCCCTTATACCTTCCTCCAATCACCTTAAAATTATGTCCCTCGTGTTGGCCATTGTCGCCCTGGGAAAAAGTCTCTGACTGTCCACTTGGTCTATGCCTCTTATCATCTTGTTCACCTCTATCAAGTCCCCTCTCATCCACCTTCTCTCCAAAGAGAAAAGCCCGAGCTCACTCAACCTATTGAAGACGATCCTTCCAGGAGCAGTAAGTAAACACGTCTACGTGAAACGCACAGTGCAAGTTTGAACTTTCCCCCCTGAAAGGGAATTGCTACCAAGTCAAATGATAACTTTTAACCCAATATTACTTGACTTTTATTACTCAAAGGGATGAAGTGACAAAGGGTTGGGTGTGGAACAAATAATGGAACACATTCTCATGTCACTGCACTCCCCAAATCTCAAACCAATTACTCCTGACCCAGTACAGGATATCAATAAGGTCCTAAGCCCCAGTACCTTATGGTCTGCATCCCGGAGATTTGAAATGTGGTTATGGAGATAGTGAATGGAATCTTCCAAAATTCCATAGGTTCTGGGATTTTCCAGGGGATTGGAGGATAGCAGATGTGACCATACAATGCAAGAAAGGAAAGAGAGAGAGAGAAACATAGTAACATTGAAGGTGGCATAGACATTTGGCCTGCTCCGCCATATAGCACCATGGCTGATCCTCTATCTCAGTTCCACATACCTGCTCCTTCGCCATACCACTTTGTGCCTTTTGTGTCCAGAAACCTATCCATGTTCTCTTAAATATATTCCATGACTTGGCCTCCACAGTAGAGCATTTGAGTGAAGAAATTTCTCCTCATCTCAGTCCTCAATAGTGTAGCCCGATCCTGAGATGGTGACCACTGGTTCTAGGCTCCTTAGCCAGGGGTAACATCCTCCCTGCAACCAACCTTGTCAGAATTCTGAACATCTCAATGAGATCCTCTCTCATCCTTCTCAACTCCAGTGTATAATAACCTAATCAACCCAATATTTCTTCCTGCAATAGTTTGGTCATTCCAGGAATCAGTCTGGCAATCAGTCTTTCTTTGCACTCCCTTTGCACAAGTATGTCCTTTCTTAAGTATGGAGACCAAAACTGCACACGATACTCCAGATGTGGTCTCACCAAGACCCTGTATAATTGTAGCAAGTCTTCTCACTCCTGAACTTGAAACCTGTTGCCGTGAAGGTCAATGTACCTTTTGCGGCACCTGCACGTTTGCTTTGAGTGACTCGCATACAAGAACGACAAGGTCCATCTGTACATCAGCATTTCCCGATCCATCACCAGCTAAAACGTACTTTATCTTTCTGCTTTTCCTCCAAAGTTGCTAGCTTCACATTTATCATGCTATAATTCATCTGCTGAGTATTTGTCCACTCGCTCAACTTGTCCAAATCACCTTGAAGCCTCTCTGCGTCCTCCTCACAACACACAGTCTCGCTCAGTTCTGTGTCATCAGCAAACGTAGAAACATTGAGTTCCTTCATCCAAATCACTGATACCTGTCATTGAATAGCTGGCTCCCAAGTGCTGTCATTGTCTTCACCCTGAGAAAGATCCATTTATTTCCATTCTCCGTTTCCTGTCTGTTAACAAATTTTCAATCTGTGACAGTATATTTACCCCCAATCCCACATACTTTACTTCTGCACACTAACCTCCCATGTGGGACTTTATCAAAGGCCTTCTGAAAATTCAAATACATCCAGTGGTTCTCTCTTATGTTTTCTTAACAGTTAGATCATTAAAAACTCCAGTGAGTTAGTAATTGCATTCTTTATAATAGACTTCAGCATCTTCCCTGTTAATGATGCTGGGCTCACTGGTCTGTTGTTCCCTGTTTTCTCTCCCTCCTTGTTTGTACAGTGAGATTATATTTGCCATCCTCCATTACAGGAACCCTTCCATAATCTATAGAATTCTGGGCAATGACCACCAGTGCATCCACCATTCCCATGGATACCTCTTGTCCTATTCTGGGATGCAAATTATCATGTCCAGGGAGCTACTGACATCAGTATAGGTGAAGATATGGAATCTGTAATGAAGGATGTGATAACAGAGCGCCTTCCAAAGAATAATAGGATTCAGCAGAATCAGCATGGATTCATAAAGGAGAAATCATGTGTGACTCAAAGTGACTGGTAAAAGGGAAGACCAGTGGGTGTGGTGTGTCTGGCTTTTTAAAAGGCACATAGAACATAGAACAGTACAGTGCAGAACAGGCCCTTCAGCCCACAATGTTGTGCCAACATGGCTAATCCCTCCTACCTACAGAATGCCCACATCCCTCCATTTTCCTCTCATTCATGTGCCCATCCAAGCCCCTCTTAAAAGCCCCCAATGAATTTCCCTCCACCACCCTATCAGGCAACGCATTCCAGGCATCCACCTCTCTCTGAGTAAAAAACTTACCCCTCACGTCTTTTCTGAACCTACCCTCTTTCACCTTAAATGCATGCCCTCTGGTATTGGATCGCTCAATAATGGGAAAAAGATATTGCTTGTCCACCCTATCTATGCCCCTCATAACTTTATACACTTCCAACAGATCACCCCTCAGCCTCCTCCGCTCCAGAGAAAAGAGCCCAAGTTTGTCCAGCTTCTCCTGATAGCACATGCCCTCTAATCCAGGCAGCATCCTAGTAAACCTCCTCTGCACCCTCTCTAAAGCCTCGACATCCTTTCTGTAGTGGGGTGACCAGAATTGCATGCAATACTCTAAATGCGGCCTAACCAGAGTTCTATAGAGATGCATCATAACTTCTTGGCTTCACACTGGAGGTCAGAGCACATGGAGTTCGGGTGATACACCGTCAGATTGAGAATTGATTGTCAGACAGAAAGCAGAGAGGATGGTTCTCATGATGTCTGGATGTGACCAGTGGGAACCTTCTGAGGTCCCAGTCAGTCACAATGTAGATCAACAACTTGGATGAGGTACCAAATGCAATATTTCCAAATCTGCTGATAAGACAAACTAGGTGGTCTCCTTACAGAACAAAAGGATATCCAAGAGAGAAGATACAGTGAAGATTCACCAGATTGGTATCAGGGATGGTAGGTTTGTCATGTGACCAGCAATTGCATAGACTGGGACCTGTATTCTTTAGGGTTTAGACAAATGGGATCAGATAAGATTTCTTTATTAGTCACATGTACATTGAAACACACAGTGAAATGCACCTTTTGCGTAGAGTGTTCCGGGGACAACCCGCAAGTGTTGCCACACTTCCGGTGCCAACATAGCATGCCCACAACTTCCTAACCCGTACGTCTTTTTGGAATGTGGGAGGAAACCGGAGCACCCGGAGGAAACCCATGCAGACACGGGGAGAACGTACAAACTCCTTGCAGACGGCGGCGGGAATTGAACCCGGGTTGCTGGCACTGTAAAGCGTAATGCAAACTGCTACACTACTGTGCCTGCCGTAATCTCATGACAAAATTCTCACAGGGCCCACCAAGCCGGATCCGTGGATGACCTTTCCCTCTGGAATCAAGGGTCACAGTCTCACAAAAGAGGTTGGCCTTAAGGAGCGAGATGAAGCTAACTTTCTTTGTGCAGAGGATGTTGAATGTTTGGAACCCTCCAAGCCAGAGGCTGTGGAGTCCCAGTCACTGAGTTCGTTCAATGCAGAGCTAGATAGGTAATAGGAGGATCAAGAGGTTTGGGGATGCTGCACGAACATGATACTGGGGTAGAAGATTATTTGTGGCCTTGGTAAATGGCAGAGCAGGCTCAAAGGGCCAAGTGTCTGCTCCTTTTGCCATATGTTCCTATCCCACGTCAGACCCAGCACAGAATGGCCCATAGATGCTGTCTGACCTGAGAAAGAGCAAACACAAGTTGGTTTTAGTTTGCAGTGAAGCTGGGGAAGTAATAGGACAAAGTGAATATCTATGTTAGGGTGAGGCCAGGGTTTCTGTGAAGATAAGTAGTGAATGGTACAGTTTAAGGCTGGGAAAGAAATGAGGCATCTTGCAAATAGTGGCTGAGAGATTGTCAGTGGAGGAGGAAATAAAAGACCATGCCAATTTCCTGGGATATTTTTTGGGGCGGCACGGTAGCGTAGTGGTTAGTGCGATGCTATTACAGCGCCAACGATCGGGGTTCGATTCCCGTCGCTGTCTGTAAGGAGTTTGTACATTCTCCCCGTGTCTGCGTGGGTTTCCTCCGGGTGCTCTGGTTTCCTCCCACATTGCAAAGACGTACGGGTAGGTTAATTTGGGTTTAAAATGGGCAGCGCGGACTCGTTGGGCCGGAAGGGCCTGTTACCACGCTGTAAATAAAAATAAAAATTAAAAATTAAAAAAAATTGTCCAATATACTACACAAATGCAAATGTGGTTTGTTCAGGTTTGTCCCTGATATCTTGTTGCTGACTCTGGTGGTGTGTGAATTCCAGTCTGACCCTGGTATTGATCCTGGGGCAGGTTTAGTACCCTGTTCCTGTATTGATGCTGGGTCTGTTTTAAAATGATAAACTGATTTTGATGTGCTGGAACTGGTGGGGCATTTTTAACAATCATTCATTGTCCAAAGAATGAAGTACTAGTGAGTGTTCATAAAACCGGAGGTTAGAGAAACATTTCAGTATCAATAGGGCACAGTCTCATACTCCTGGGCAACTCTTTGATATGACACAAGGGCACAGCTAACAGAGCTTCTGCCTCACAGCTCCAGAGACCTGGGTTCAATCCTGACCTTGGGTGCTGTCTGTGTGGAGTTTGCATGTCCTTCTTGGGATCTCATGGGTTTCCTCTGGGTGCTCTGGTTTCTTCCCACATCACAAAGACATGTAGGTTAGTAGCTTAACTGGCTGCTGTAAATTTCCCTGGTGTGTAGGTGAGGGATAGAATCTGGGGGGAGATACTGAGAATGTGGGGAGAATGGGATTAACGTAGGATCAGTGTAACTAGGTGGCTGATGGGCAGCACAGACTCAGTGGGCTGAAGGGCCTGTTTCTGTGCTGTATCTCTCTCTGTGACTCTAACGGACTTCAGGGCCCTGCCATTTTGCTGGTGAGCCACTGGGAAGGTCTGTGATGGAATGGCTCCCATATGAAGTGCATCACCCCTGACCGAAATCTTCACCCCATTACCCCTAGTATGTAGGTGAGGGGTAGAACCTTGGGGAAGTTGATGGGAATGTGGGAAGAATAAAATTGGATTGAGGTAAGATTAAATGATTGATTGATGGTTGACACTAACCTGGTGGGCTTAAAGGGCCTGTCACCGTGCTGTATGTCTCTACGTGTGGAAAGTGTCAGTGTGACGGTTATTATCTGAATAGACAGCGACTGTTCACTCTGACTGGCAGAACTTGTTGTGAAAGTCCAAACTGGGAACTAAATAACTGACTGACTGCCCTGGGTGGGATTCAGAAAGTGCGGAGCCCACCCTCAGCTGAAGAACCAAGGAGCCGGAGCATGGCAGCTGTTAATGGAACAACTGCAAATCTGGTTGGCAGGACAAGAGAGTGCGGTGAGTCCATGGGGACAGCATGGGTCAAAACGATTTTAAACACTTTTGGTTGATGGTTTGTGAGCAAAACTAACCCGGAGAAATTTACAGCGGCAACCTGGACTCACACAGTTTGTCACATTCAATATTTCCCCAACATTCAGACCTGTCAATTCCCATTCATCAGCAGAAACTAATTAACCTACCACTCTGTCGGTGAAATCACTGCTCGAGCGTCTGAAGGCACATGTTACCCAGAAAGCTCCTCTAAATAAAAGTCTGATGCTCAAAGTTCCATTCCCTCAAAATCCATCCTTTGATGTAATTTTACGTATAATTTATATTTTGTGTGTTGTCTGTACCTATGTGACAGTGATGCTCCTGCAGGCAAATTCTTTACTGTACCTGTACCCCACCGTACTTGTGCATTTGACAATAAACTCGACTTAATTCATCATTCAGCCAGTCAGAAACCAGTATTTGATGCTTCTCTCTCCCATCTCCTGAGCTGTATGAGTGGACCACAGGCAGGTTTGGCGGAGGGTGAGTGTGTCTGTCCTGGGGTGATAGGCAAAATGTGCTCTAGGGTAGCAGTTGGGTGTCCGCAGGCTCCTCCTGCCTGCAGTCAATAGATTGGTATTGGTATTGGTATTGGTTTATTATTGACACTTGTACCAAGGTACAGTGAAAAACTTGTCTTGCAAACTGATCATACAGGTCAATTCATTACACAGTACAGTTACATTGAGTTAGTACAGAGTGCATTGAGGTAGTACAGGTAAAAACAGTAACAGTACAAAGTAAAGTGTCACAAGTACAGAGAAAGTGCAGTGCAATAAGGTGCAAGGTCACAACAAGGTAGATCGTGAGGTCATAGTCCATCTCATTGTATAAGGGAACCGTTCAATAGTCTTATCACAGTGGGGTAGAAGCTGTCCTTAAGTCTGGTGGTACGTCCCCTCAGGCTCCTGTATCTTCTACCCGATGGAAGAGGAGAGAAGGGAGAATGTCCCGGGTGGGAGATCTCACTGTGCCAGATGTGACTGGAGTAAGTTCTCTGCCAACAACGCACAGCTGCGGGCAGAGAGAGAACAGGTGAGCAAAAAGGCAGCAGGAGGGGCAGGGCAGATGGTGCAGGAGCTCCCTGGGAGCATCAGGCTCTCCAACAGGTACCTGAGTGTGGAGAAGGTGATGCTTCCTTGGAGGAGTGGAGTCACCCACACAACTGTGGGTGTGGATTAAAGACCTAGAGTGCTACGGTGCTTGGGAACTCAACACTTGGGGGGGGGGGGGGTTGCGGTGGGAGCAGGCAGGCACTTCTGTGGCCTCAGATGCAGCTTCAGCATCAATGAAATCAATGACTCCAGGGTCAATGATATCGTAGGGGCAGGCACGGTAGTGTAGCGGTTAGCGTAACGCTTTACAGTGCCAGCGACCCGGGTTCAATTCCCGCTGCTGTCTGTAAGGGGTGTATGTCTCGACGTACATGTGACTGATAAAGATATCTTATTTCAGAGCAGCTGGCAGATGTTGTGAGGGGAGGTTGTGATCCATGTCGGTACTGATGTCACAGGCAGGAGGAAGGATAAGTCAGGCAGATCACAGAGCCAGGGATAAGATTCAAATGTTCGCCTCAAGAGTGTGAATCACCGTGGATTATTCCCAGAGACGTGTGTCAGGGAGAGGAGAGTGGTGCAGATGCACGTGTGGTTGGGTGGGGGGTGACGGTGCAGGAAGGAAGGCTTTGGATATTCCGGCATTGGGACTGGTTCTGGAGAAGGTGGGACCTGTACATGACGGGCAGGTTGCATCCGAACAGGGTTGGGACCATTGGGAAGGGTTTAGTGTGGGGGATGTGAATGGCAGTCGTTTCAGAGAGAGACAGATAGAGTGGGAGGTGAAAGGGAGGGGTTCAAACAAGCCTGGAGGGCAGACAAAAAGCTATGGACAGCTGAGAATTCAGAGATAGAAAAAAGGGGAACAGAAGGTTTGCTTTAATGAATTAGAGTCATAGAGTCATACAGCACGGAAACAGGCCCTTCAGCCCAACTTGTCCATGGCGACCAAGATGCCCCATCCAAGCTAGTCCCATTTGCCAGCATTTGGCCCATAACCTTCTAAACCTTTCCTATCCATGTACCTGTCCAACTGTCTTTTAAGTGTTGTTATTATACCTGCCTCAACCACTTCCCCTGGCAGCTGATTCCACAGAGATATCACCCCTTGAGTAATAAAGTTGCCCTCAAGTATCTATCAAATCTCTCCCCTCTTCACTCTCACCTAGTTCTTGATTCCCCAACCCTGGGAAAAAGACCGAGTGCATTGTCCCTCATGACTTTATACACTTCTGTGAGATCACCCCTCAGTCTCCTACATTCTAAGGAATAAAGTCCTAGCCCTTTCAATCTCTCTCGATGACTCAGTCCCTCGAGTCCTGGCAACATGTCTTGTAAATCTGTTCTGCACTCTTTCCAGTTGAAGAATCTCTTTCCTATAGCAGGGAGACCAAAACTGAACACAATACTCTGATTGTGTACACTTCAATAAAATACAGGAAACATTCAGCAGACCAGAGAGCATCAGTGGAAAGAGACAAGTTAATTCTTCAGGTCTGGGACTCTCCATCAGAACTGAAAGTTCCCAGCACTTTCTGATTTTATTTCAGATATTCAGCCGCTGTAGTTCTTTTGATTTTCATTTCGCGTTTACGTTAATGCAGATCTGAGGAAGTAAAAGTGGCGAACGGAGGTTGAAGAGGGTATGATATTGTGGTTTGACAAACACAAGACTTAAAGATGGGTGGGAGACGCAGCTGAAATTCCTGGTTACAGGGTTTTCTGATGAGATAAGAAGGGGTAAGAAGGTGGGTGTGATGCAATATTGATTCAGAAAATAATTATAGGAGGAATAATATCAAAGAAAGATCATCAAATGAGCATGTTTGTTATTAAGGAAGGAAATTAGGAAAATTACCTTGAAGGGGCCCACTGACTGTCAGAGGCAGATAGAAGAGGAAATATGTAGGTGTTTCTGAGAAGTGCAGAAACAGCAAGTAACAGCAGGGGATTTCAAGCAGACCAACATAAACAGGCCAGTGACTGTGTTGAGGGCAGAGGAAGTCTTGGATTCTTAAATTTGCTTTCATCAGAACTTATTGAGTCAAGTTGTAACAAGCAACAAGAGAGTTACTGGATTTAGTTTCAGGGAATGACCCTCGGGGTGTGGAAAGGGTGGCAGTGGGAGGGCATTCTGGAAGCAGTGATCAAAACGCACAGTTCTGGCGAGAGGAAAATGGAAGGCCAGGTGTGACCGTTTCAAATTAAGTTGAGGACACTTGATGGTGAAAAGCGGAGAAGAGAGCAAGGCTTCTGCCTAAATATCTTCCCAATGATAGAAAAAGGAGAATTCCCAAGTCTGGAACTCTATAGATGTCAAGGGAAGATACGGGGTGGGAGAAAGAAATAGAGGGAAGGTTTTGACAAGTGCCAAAGGCTCCACACTGCAGAGAGTCCGGAAGAGAATAGGAGGAGCAGGGTGAAACCGGGAGGGAAACTGGGGAGGGAAGGAGGGACTATGTAAACTGATAAAGACAAGGAAAGCCCCAGGCTTCTATAAACACATGAAAGGAAAGGGGGAGAACATGGGAAGGAATATGGCCAATTAGAGATTAAATTGGTTGCCTCAGTGTGGAAACAGAAAATAAGTATGGTTCTAAATGATTACTTTGCACCTTAATGGAAGATGGGAACAATATAGACCTTGAAGAGGAAGAATAGGAAATATTACAAATAATAGAGAGAGAGGATAAACATCAAGGATCCACGGGCAAGGTGGGCTGAATGGCTTCTATCTATGCCATACATTTCTGGGATTCCATGATTAAAGACTAAGTTGATGAGGTTGGACATTCAGGGAAATCCTGGGGGTGAGTTCACCGGGGCAAAGAACAAGGAACAAGGGCAACAAATGCTTGGGAACATCCCGTTTCTACCTGCTCTCCAGTCAGGATCCTGAAATTTCCAGCCTCTCAGCAGGGTTGCAGCACGTTGCCCATCCAACTTCCGAGGCTCAGATATCATGTTCTCAAGGGCAGTCGGGCACGAGCAACTGGACACAAAGTATGTGCAGGGAATGTGAAATGTAGAGATTGGGGAATATTGGGGAGTGGGGAATGTTGAGGAATGTTGGGGGGTAGGGAATTTTGGGGGGTGGGGAATGTTGGGGAGGGGAAATGTTGGGGAGTGGGGAATGTTGGGGGTGGGGAATGTTGGGGGAGGGGAATGTTGGGGGTGGGGAATGTTGGGGAGGGGAATGTTGGGGGTGGGGAATGTTGGGGGTGGGGAATGTTGGGGAGGGGGGAATGTTGGGGAGGGGGGAATGTTGGGGAGGGGAATGTTGGGGAGGGGAATGTTGGGGAGTGGGGAATGTTGGGGAGGGGAATGTTGGGGGTGGGGAACGTTGGGGGTGGGGAATGTTGGGGGAGGGGAATGTTGGGGGTGGGGAATGTTGGGGGTGGGGAATGTTGGGGAGGGGAATGTTGGGGGTGGGGAATGTTGTGGGGAGTTGGGCTTGATCACTTGAGTGAAGCCGGAAGAAAGGTTACTTTGTGTGAGTCAGTCACTTGTGTCATTTCATTCTCAGTGTACCAGCTCACTCACTTTCAAACAGTGCAGGTCAAAAGAACACCCTGAGGTGTGATTGGCTTAGAGCTGTGGTCGAGATGGGGGTGTAGGAGGGCACTACCTGCGATGGCTCGTGTTTGTCTTGAGTTGTAGTACTGGGAGCGTTTGGTTAAAAATAATGCACAAAAAAGAAATGAAGCACCTTTTCTGTGAACAATACTTATTACAGCTTGATTAAAGCAAGATCCACCCTCTCAGGGCAGCCTGCATCCCTTTGTGGTTTTAACACAGGCACCAGGTTCCTGGGCGGCCTTTGCCAGCAACCTGCAGCCCACAGCTGGGAAAGTGGAGCGTGTTCAGGGCAGGGAAGACTGCTGTGGAATGCTCCGTGCTGCTTGTTGGCCGGTTCCTGCTTCTGAAGGCTCTTGTTACAAGTCTACTCTGCTGACCTGCTAGTTTCCTGAGGGTTGTGGGGTGTGGAAGTGCCCAGTCCCGATGCGGCAAGGCTTCTTGCTGAATGCGGAGACAATTCTGCTCATCGTGAATTGAGTAGATAGGTCAGTCAATGTGGTGATGCTGCCCACCCTTGTGACGGGTCTCCGAACAGTTGCCAATGATGTGGAGATGGTTGCCAATTTGGTCCGTTGTTGATCTTTATGTCTAATCAGAAGCCTCAGAGACCTGAGGTGCAGTCCCTAGAGAGAGCAGGCCTGGCTCCATTTCAGAAGCACCTGGTATCCTCTCTGTGGATGGCTGTATGCCCACTCCCATGCCAGCACCTCTGCCAGAACAGATGCCAGTGTTGTCCAACCAACTGGCCAGGCAATTTTGGCCAGGCACAGCCACTCAATGTGCCCATCAAAGTGCCCTGGGTGCTGTCTGGGTCATCGCTTCATAGGGGCACGACAGTAGGAAAGTAACACTGAATACAGCCACTAAGGGCTCGTACACACGTGTTATCTGTTGGTTACAGATGGAATTCAGATGCTTGCTCAGTTTATGGGCCTGGTGCTGGAGAAAGGACAGGGTTATAAGCTGTGCCCAGTAGTTGATGCCGAATGCAGGATGGACACACGCGGGAGACTGCCGACGCTGGAATCTGAAGCAACTAACAAACTGCTGGAGGAACCCAATGGGTCGGGCAGCATCTGTGGAGGGAAATGGACAGTTGACGTTTCAGTGGGAGACGGAGGGGAGAGAGCCAGTCTAAAGAGGTGGAAGGAAGGGCTGGAGCAACTGGGAAGTGATAGGTGGACCCAGGTGAGGGGGGGGGGGAGGTGGAGGAGGCCAGGAGGTGGTAGGTGGAGGTGACAGAGGGCTGCAGATGATAGAGTCTGATAGGAGAGGAAGGTGGGACGTGGGATCATGGAAGGGAGGTGGGGAAGGGCAGGCAGAAGCAGTGAGGGGGAGGGGAGCCAGTGGGAGGAGTGTGTGGGTGATGGGCGGCTGGGGGTGGGGTGTGCGTAGGAGGAGTGAGAAGAGGCACAGGCGAGGAGCAGGTTACCTGAAACTGGAGACTCGACGTTCATGCCGCCAGGCAGAATGGAGGGCCACTGGGGTATAGCGGGGAGTTCTCCACAAGCTGCTCTAGCGGTGCAGGGCGACACTAACCCCAGCCCGCCTCTGCGTCCGCGTGCTCTTGCTGCTCTGCCACAGATCGCGGGGAAGGATGTCCCCCCCAACTCGATGTCTGCTGGGATGGTTCTCCAACTGCGCGCAGGCTCCTGACCCACATCCTGAACCATTTCTGAAGGACTGGGTCTTTGTCAATGAATGCAGGAGTAGATTAGATTAGATCAGTTTATTGTTATATACACCAGGGTGCAATGAAATTCCCGGCTCGCACGAAGCCCACAGAGTAAACAGTAACATGGTAATAACAAATACAACAACAAGCACAAAACAATGGAGAGGCGCAAAGATTATCGTACAATCTAAAGTAGCGCAAAACAATACTGAAGTGATGCTAGTGGAATAACCGAGGGACATAGAGTTAAGAGTCCAAGAACGTGGCAGCACCACCAGGAAGGGGATGTGAAAGAGGTGACTGGTTCAGGAGTCTGACAGCAGTGGGGAAGAAGCTGAGCTTAAGTCTGGATGTCTGGGCTTTCAAGTTTCCAGAAGGGAGAAGAGAGAAAAGGGAGTGGCAGCCCATACAATACTGTGAGCCTTCCTGAAGCAACACACCATGAAGATAGACTGGCTGGAAGGAAGTGACGAGCCTGTGATGAACTGGGCTGTGTTTACCACTCAGGTTCTGTCAGCGCAGAGCAGAGCAGTTACCAAACCAGGCTGAGATACAACCCGTCAGGATCTGTAGAGGTTGAGAGAATCCTTGTGGGCAAGTCGGATCTTCTCAGATGCCTGAGAAAGTAAATAACGCCGATGCACTTTGTTGATCACCGCATCGGTGTGGAGGGACCGGGCGAGGTTCCTGGTGGTATGGACGCCAAGGAAGTTGATGCTGTCCACAGGGACCGTGAGTGGTTCAAAGCTGGTGGAGGGAGAGTGGGAGTGGGGCAGCCCGTTGAACCGTCACCACAAACCAGCGGCAAGTGGACCCATGGAATCCCCTTCAGCACATAACGTGGGAGCCAGGCTACAGGAACCTGTGAGGCCAGGAGGCGGCAGACTGTTGCATCTGCTAGCCTGGTGGTGGTCAGCAATGGGGGTGAACTCTCTGTGCCCCCTGGTTCCACTTCACTCTGTATTTGCTAGTGTTGGATGTCTTTATGTATAACTGCGAAATGTATTGTAAAAATTCTTTGACAGAAAACATGTTTCTCAGGAACTCGAGAAGTCTGTTTCCCATCAACTAGTTTAGGGAAGTGGTGAAGTGTTGGATGGCTTTGTTAGTAAAGAGTGCTGAATAAACGGTCTTCTCCGTCTCATATTCAGGGCGTTCCCTAAGCTTGAACTTTGCTCTTTGACTTCTAGGAACTAGTTTAGTCAAGGCAGTGAGCTCCCTGATACCACAGGGATTCCTGCAGATGCTGGAACATTCCAGGCTTAATCCACCCCGAATAATTCCAGCTCTCTTTCATTGGATTAGAGCACAGTACTTCAGCGGTAATGAACTACCAGTATACAGAGATAGGAGCAACCACTGGTCATCTTCAGCAGTGCTGCATGAACCAGGGTACTTCACAGGGGCATAACCAGGTCAATGTTGACACCAAGGGCAGAAGGGATGAAGCAGTAAGGTGACTGACCAGGTCCTTTCTCAAAGAAGATTTTGCAGGGCAGCACTGTGGCACAGCGGGTAGGGCCGCTTCCTCACAACTCCAGTGACCAGGGTTCAATCCTGACCTCAGGTGCTGTCTGTGTGGAGTTTGCACGTCCTCCCTGTGACTGCGTGGGTTTCCCTCGGGTGCTCCGGTTTACTAGACATGTGGGTTGGTGGGTTAATTGGGGCCTGGATAGCTCAGTCGGTAGAGCATCAGACTTTTAATCTGAAGGTCCAGGGTTCAAGTTCCTTTTCGGGCATTGCAATTGTCAAGGGCTGGCACAGTAGTGTAGCAGTTAGTGTAACACTATTTCAGTGCTAGTGACCCGGGTTCAATTCTGGCCACTGTCTGTAAGGAGTTTGTACGTTCTCCCTGTGTCTGCTTGGGTTTCCTCCGGGTGCTCCGGTTTCCTCCCACATTCCAAAGACGTACGGGTTAGGAAGTTGTGGGCGTGCTATGTTGGCGCTGGAAGCGTGGCGACACTTGCGGGCTGCCCCCAGAACACTCTACGCAAAAGATGCATTTCACTGTGTGTTGGATGTACATGTGACTAATAAAGAAACTGCCATCTCTAATTGGCTTCTGTAAATTTCTCCTGGTGTGAGGGTGAGTGGTTAATGGGAATGTGGAGAGAGTAGGTCACACAGAACAATGGTAGGGGAAGGGGATTGCTCTGGGAGCCAGCATAGACTTAAGGGGCCAAATGGCCTCCTTCTATGTTGTGAGGAAATATGGAAATAAAGGGGAGGTGGATGTTCAGGGAGATATTTCCAAAGCCCAGAGATCAGGCAACTGAAGGCACAACCTATAAACAGAGGAGCAAAGGAATTTGTGGGACAGTGCAGGTCAGGACTGGGAGGGTGAGGAGGTGCGGGGAGGGTGCAGGTCAGGACTGGGGGGGTGAGGAGGTGCGGGGAGGGTGCAGGTCAGGACTGGGGGGATGAGGAGGTGCGGGGAGGGTGCAGGTCAGGACTGGGGGGGTGAGGAGGTGCGGGGAGGGTGCAGGTCAGGACTGGGGGGATGAGGAGGTGCGGGGAGGGTGCAGGTCAGGACTGGGGGGGTGAGGAGGTGCGGGGAGGGTGCAGGTCAGGACTGGGGGGATGAGGAGGTGCGGGGAGGGTGCAGGTCAGGACTGGGGGGGTGAGGAGGTGCGGGGAGGGTGCAGGTCAGGACTGGGGGGATGAGGAGGTGCGGGGAGGGTGCAGGTCAGGACTGGGGGGGTGAGGAGGTGCGGGGAGGGTGCAGGTCAGGACTGGGGGGATGAGGAGGTGCGGGGAGGGTGCAGGTCAGGACTGGGGGGGTGAGGAGGTGCGGGGAGGGTGCAGGTCAGGACTGGGGGGGTGAGGAGGTGCAGGGAGGGTGCAGGACTGGAAAGGATACAGAGTGAGGGAAGGTGAAGAATGCGGAGGGATGAGAATTCACAGGTGGAGGAGTTGGCGGACTGTAGGTCAGTGAGTACAGGGGTGGCTGCCATTCATTACCAAGCAGAACAGCCACACTATGGAATATCTCTGGGAGTTGATGCTGTGTTGAGCCCCTAGCTGTGAAAGAAAAGTTTTGTGAGGGGATATTTCAAAGCAGAGCATCTGTCAATGCAGAACAAAGTAACAGACCCATGCCATCCTGCAGTGGGACTAAGGTTGCCCTGGGACATCCTCCAGTAGGATGAAAGCTCCCCTGGGTGGTCCTCCAGGGGGACACTGGAAGAACCAGTGGGATCAGTGAGTACAAAGCAAACATCGGAATCTCCGGATTTGGCTCCATCTTCATTGGTCATTTGGGAGGATATTGAAAATACTTAAAAACATTGTGGAGTTAAGGGCTAGAAATTACTTCAGTGTATTTTAATGATGTTTAGACAGCTCTGTGTATCAATCTAACACCGTTTTTATAGGACTGTTAAGAGCACAATCTTTGATTATGACATTCTCAGTAAAGTGTTTGGGGGGTTTCCTTCAAAGCAGCAGATGAGGGCCCTCCGCATCAGTTTCGTTCAGCTGCTCCATTGATCTGCTGCCAGAGGCAACAGCTGCTGACACCTATCCTTGCAGCTGTGACCTTGACAGCCGGCACTTGGAGGGGCAAACTGCAATATAATCTGTACTCTCCCAGCTACTGGTGAGTGATGCTACTTAAAGAATGGATGCTGCAATGATGGGTCAGAAAGAAAAGTAGATGAACTCTTCTCTGTGTGAGTGTGGCAGTGATTCACCACCAGCAACTTGGAATATAGAGAATGGTAAAGAGGTAATTTGGTAAATTGGTTTATTATTGGCACATGTACTGAGGTACAGTGAAAAACTTTGTTGTGCCTGCAATCCGTACAGGTCATTTCATCACATCAGTAGATTGTGAGGTCAAGAGTCCATCTAATCCTACTAGGGGACTGTTCGATAGCCTTATAACAGTGGGATAGAAGCTGTCCTTGAGTCTGGTGGTACGTGCTTCCAGAGGCTTTTGTATCTTCCGCCTGGTGGGAGGGGGGAGAAGAGAGAATGTTCGGGGTGGGTGGGGTCTTTGATTACGTAGGCTGATTTACCGATCCAGTGAGAAGTGTAGACAGAGTCCATGGAGGGCAGGCTGGTTTCCGTGATGCTCTGGGCTATATCCACAACTCTGTGCAATTTCTCGCGGTCCTGGGCGGAGCAGTTGCCATACCAGCTGTGATGCGTCTGGATAGGATACTTTCTATGGTGCATTGATAAAAGTTCCTGAGGGTCAAAGGGGACATGCCAAATTTCTCTAGCCTCCTGAGGAAGTAAAGGTGCTGGTGAGCTTTCTCGTCTGTGGCGTCTACGTAGTTGGACCAGGACAGGCTATTGGTGATGTTTACTCCAAGGAACTTGAAGTGCCTCTTGACCTTAGCACCACTGATTTAGAGAATATTGGGTGATGTCCCCTAGTCAGTGTGTTAACTTCCTAAACAAAACCAGAAGTGATTGGAGAGATGATTGATTTATTGTTGTCACGAGTACTGAGATACAGTGAAAAGCTTTTGTTTGCATGCCGTCCAGACAGATCATTCCATACACAAGTAGGTAGTAAAAAGAAATGCAGAATGCAGAATATAGTGTTGTAGCTACAGAGGCAGTGAGTTGCAGGTGAACAAATAAAGTGCAAGGGCCACGACGAGGAAGATTGCGAGATGAAGAGAACGTCCCCCAGCTCCCTCGTTCATTTCCGCCAATCACTCACCTTTTCATGGCACTTTCCCATGCAGCTCCTGTTCCTTTACTCTGTCCTCTCCTATCATATGGGGACCCAAACGGTCCTTTCAGGTGAAGCATTTACTCTTCTTCCAATCTAGTGTACTGCATTCAGCGTTCACAACACGGTCTAATCTACACTGAACCAAACGCAGACTGGGTGACCATCTTCTGTGACCCTAAACCTCCAGTTGCCTGCCATCTTAATTCCCCACCCCACTGACCTACCTCTTGTAAGATCCAGTGTAAGTTTGATGAAGAACACCTCATCTTCCAGATTCGACAATATTGAATTCAACGATATCGGGTAAGTTTTTTTCTCTATTTGTTGTAGAACCCAATGATCTGCTGGTCACTTCATCAGTCTCCTTTTGGTTACAGTTCCCAGCAGCAGTTCTGACCCGCATTTCACAGCTTTTACATGTCCTTTTGCTTGACTACTCTCCCTCTCAACTTTCCCCATTTGACCTATCAACCAAATGGCTCTATAAACCTTGGCAACCCTTCGTCCTGTCTGTCTCACACCCCCACTGTCCCATCCTCTCTGCAACTTGAAGCTAAGTTGTTTTCTCACCTATCCAGTTTTGACAAAGGGTCCTCGATCTAAAGCATTTCTCTCTCCACGGATGCTGTCCGACCTGCTGAGTGTTTCCGGCATTTTCTGTTCTTATTTCAGATTTCCAGCATCTGCAGGTTTTTGCTTTCAGGTGTAGGGTGGGTCTTGGCAGCTGAAGGCAGCTTTACTTGACGACTCAGTCAAGACCAGATGCCAGAATTATAAGAGTGCAAGTGTCGGAGGGTACATTTTATGATTTACTCCTCCCCTCCTCCCACAATCCCTTCACAGAGCTTCATCCAGTGATCACTTGCTTCACTCGGAGACCCTCTGATTTCCAGTCCTCTCACCATTTAGATTAAATGCTTCTTTTTAATTTTTTTCCTGCAAGAATGGAAAATTTCACATTTTTCCACAATTTACCCCATTTGTCAGATACTAGAGTCATAGAGAGACACAGCACGGAAACAGGCCCTTCAGCCCACTGGGTCTGTGCTGACCACCAGCCACCCAGTTACACTGGTCCTACACTGATGTCATTTTACTCTCTCCGCATTCCCATCAACTCCTCCCTGATTCAACTGCTCACCTACATACTACGGGCAATTTACAATGGCCAATTAATCTACTAACTACACTGCACTTTCTTTGTAACTGTAACACAATATTCTGCCTTCTGTTTTTCCCTTATACTCCCTCAAAGTACTTATGTACAGAATGATCTGCCTGGATATCACGCAAACAAAAGCTTTTCTCTGTATCTCGGTACATGTGACGATAATAAACCAATACCGATTCTAACTTGCACATTCTTGGGATGTAGGAGGAAACCCATGTTGTTGCGGAAACCCATGTTACAGGGAGAACATGCAACCTCCACACAGACAGCGGCGGAGGTCAGGATTGAACTTGGGTCTCTGGAGCTGCGGGGCAGTGGGTCTACCAGCTGTGCCACCGTGCTGTTCACTTATCCCTAACTGCATTATGTTGTAATCTCCTTAAATTCTCCACCTAACTTAAGATAGAATTTGTATTTCCTTGAAGTTGGAAGAGTAAAGGATGAATTGGTTGCAGTTTTTGCACTAATGGAGTAGATGGATAGGAACTGTTTCTGTTCCTTGGGAAGTCTAGGACCAGAGAGTGTAAAAATTGGAGCCAAGGCTTTCAGGAGTGAAGTTAAAAACACCTTGAAACACAGAGGTGCCAGAAATTTACAACTCTCTTCCACCGATAACAGTAGATGGTCAATATTAACTTTAACTTTGAGTCTGAACTATTTTTTATAAACCAGGTGTGTTGTGGGGAAGTGGAAGCAGATGGAGTAGAGTCATGGCTCAGCCTGGAGGGTCCAAGCCACCTGTTGATCCGACGTTTCTGTGTTGCCATAGCATTGTCCAGGTGGAATTTCCACCCTGTGCTCTGATTTCAATGAGGAAGTGTTGCCCATCTCCCGAGCTTGACCACTGCTACAGCTGACCCAGTTCACGGGGGAGGCAGGTGTCAGAGGATGCTCTGAGCACCATCTGCACCTGAGGCCTCTGAACAGGTACAGTAGTGTAGCAGTTAGCGTAACGTATTACAGCGCCAGCGACCCGGGTTCAATTCTGGCCACTGTCTGTAAGGAGTCTGTACGTTCTCCCCGTGTCTGCGTGGGTTTCCTCCGGGTGCTCCGGTTTCCTCCCAATTTCCAAAGACGTACGGGTTAGGAAGTTGTGGGCATGCTATGTTGGCGACACTTGCGGGCTGCCCCCTAGGCAAAAGATGCATTTCAGTGTGTGTTTCGATGTACACGTGACTAATAAAGAAACCTCATCTTATAAGTGAGGTGGCCCCACCTGAGCCAGCGACCTGCGGCCACGGTTAGTGCTGGGGAGGAGATCTAGCACGTGTGATCACCCTGTTTCAAAGTGGAGGCACAGATGTTGCCGGTACCACCACAACAGGAGGTCTATCAACCCACCAAGACTGCTCGTGCCCCACTAACACCCAGCACTGCCGGTGGCAGTCAGCCCATCTCTTTCTGTGCATCTCAATCTGTCTTGTTTTCCTTCTTGTTCTCTCTCCCTCCTTCCTCCCCTGTTTCCTCCCCGTGCCCTTGTTCTCTCGTTCCATTAGCAGCTGTTTCTGATGAGAAAAGCCCATTGTAAACATTGAAAGAGTGTTTATCCCAGTCTTAGCCTTTGTGTGGAATCTCTCTGAGCTGGGTGCCAGTTTAGGTTGGCCCGCATTCAATGAGCTGGAAAGTGGCCTCAGCAAACAGTCTGTTTCGATTCCTGGAGGTGCTGGAGCTGACACAGCACATGTGCTGGACGGAACCTCAGCACTATTTAATGAACAGTTCGGGCCAGCAAATACCAGCACCTTGACCGTGCGGCTGACAACAAGTCTTTCTTTATTTATATAAATCAGAGGGTGATACTGCAGATAGGAACTGATTAAAGGAACTTGCAGCTTACCAGATGCAACAGAAGACCTTTCACGTTCAGCATCTGTTTCTCGACAATCTGGTTAATGTGCTTGTGTTAACTTCCCACCATCATCATTTTACCAGCGTTCCAGTACTTTCAGCATAAACTGGAAGTTAAAAGCACGACTTTATCCACGGTGCTAAACGCAGTACAGATATAGAGCACTGGGCTAGTAAGGGCCAAGAGCTGAGGAACTGCAGGCCAACTCTGCCGTCCATGGCGGAGGGGCAACTTCAGTTTGAACCTCTTCATTGACTTGCTTTTATAAAATGCTTTTCATAACCTCAACATCCCAAAGCACTTTCCAGCCACTGCCTCCGAAGCACATTCATTGTTGCAATGTGGGAAACTTGGCAATTAGCTTGCACACAGCAAGCTCCCATAAAGACCAACGGGATAACGAGAGGTAACAGTAGTGTAATGGTTAGCGTAAAGCTATTACAGTGCCAGCGACCTGGGTTCAATTCCGGCCGCTGTCTGTAAGGAGTTTGTACGTTCTCCCCGTGCCTGCGTGGGTTTCCTCCGGGTGCTCCGGTTTCCTCCCACATTCCAAAGATGTACGGGTTAGGAAGTTGTGGGTGTGCTATGTTGGCGCCGGAAGCGTGGCGACACTTGCGGGCTGCCCCCAGAACACTCTACGCAAAAGATGCATTTCACTGTGCGTTTCGATGTACATGTGACTAATAAAGAAATCTCATCTTAATCTATTTGTACTTACGTTAGTTAAGAGATGGGTCAGGTCACCGGAGAAAATTCCACTGCGTGGTTCCAGGGGATCCTTATGGCACCGACTAGGATGGGGCATTTAATTAGCTGCATCGAGTAGGTTGTGGCAAGTGGCTCCAAGAGGGAACCCTGGCATGCAGCTTCTCACAGGTAAAGTGCCCCCCAGATTTCAGTGGGCCCACCATACGTTTGCAACCAGCTGAGCGGCAGGTGGTGGACTGTCAGTTCCTGGATCCACATGGGGATTCCCCACATCCAGAAGGGAAGCTTGTATAAAACTCAAAAATATCATTGCTTTTGTCATCAGTTTCCACCCTGGTCTCACCTTCACATGGTCCGTCTCCAACTCTTGTCTTCCACCTCCATCCCACGGGTAGGTTAGTCACAGACATCCACTACAAGCTCGCAGACTCCCACAGCTGCCTTGCCCGTACTTCCACCCACCCTGCCTCCTGTAAGGACTCCACTCCATTCTCTTAGTTCCTCCGTCTCCGTTGTATCTCCTTCAGCAATGAGACATTCTGTGCGGATGTCTTCCTGATCCATGGCTTCCCCTCTACAATGCTGGACAGAGCCCTTGACGGCATCTCACCTATTTCCCACATCTCCACTTTCTCCCCTCCTCTACACTGGAGAAACCAAATGCAGGTTGGGTGACCACTTTGCAGAGGACCCGTGTTCAGTCCACAGGGATGACCTTGAGTTTTTCGTTGCCTGCCTCTTTAATTCTCTGTCCAATCCCCCCACAACCCCCCCACACCTGACCTTTCTCTCTCTGGTCTCCTGAACTGTCACAACGACACCCAGTGCAAGCTTGAGGAGCATCACCTCATCTTCTGTCAGGGCACATTGCGGCCTTCTGAACTCAATACTGAATTCTGCAACGTCAGGCAACTTGATTTCTCAGTCTGCATTAGTAATCCACCTGTGATTTTGGTTCAGTTTTACCATCTCTGTTGGAATAGTCCCAAATACTGGGCACGTCCCACAGCTCTGCAGAAAGCACACAGACTAAAGAAGCATAATCTGCCTTTAATTCTCGCCCACCTTCTCTCCAACCAAAGGCTAACTCACTCTCTCTTTCCCAGTTCTGACGAAGGGTCTTGTATCTGAAACATAAACTCCATTCCTCTCTCCGCAGATGCTGCCTCATCTGCTGAGTGTTTCCAACATTTTCTCTTCTTATTTAAACATCACGATATTTTCCTCGTCTACTACTTCTGTTACTTCTTTATAATATTAAAAAAATTAGTTAAATATAACCTTCCTGTTTAGCCCAAAGTGTAAACTTTTAACACATTTTGGATGAGGTATTTATCTGAGGCATTCTCTGTTCTCTCAAACTGGATGTAAAAGGTCTCAAGACAATGTTTTGGAGGAGAACAAGGGAGTTAACCCCAGTTCGGGCCATTACTTATTATTTATCCAACAGCAGTAAAACAGATGTGGTACAAATAATGTCGTTGGTGTCTGTGGGAACCTGTTGTGCAATAAACAGACCCTTGTGTTTCCTGTGAACCTGCACTGTCATTTAATAAAATCACGGCTGATCCAATTTTAACCTCAGCTCTGCATTCTTGTTTACCTCATACCCCCTTGTTTATCAAGTATCCATCAACCTCTGCCTTAGCAATCTTCAAAGACCCTGCTTCCACTGCCCTTTGAGGAAGAGAGTTCTAAACCCTTACAATCCTCTCCTTTACTCTTCAATGGGCCACTCCTTATTTTTAGCCAGTGACCCCTAGATCCAGATCTTCCCACATCCTCTCCACATCCACTCTGTCAAGACCTTTCAGAATCTTATAAATTTCAATCAAGTCCCCTCTCACTTCTGAGCGCTCTGCTCGCCACTCCCTCCGCACTTCTGCCTCCGCGCCTTCTTCTTCGGTAGGGAGTCCTCTCCTTCTTCTGATGACCCGTTCTCCTGCCTCCAGCCCTCTTCTTCCACCTGGACTCCCCCACCGGGCCTGTTACCTTCCCTGGACCTATTCAGAGCCAACTGCCGGCGCGACATCAGCCCTCGTGACTTTTCTGCCCCCCCTCCCCACCTACTCCAACCTCACCCCTTCTGAGTGCTCTGCTCTCCAGCCCCTCTGCACCAACCCTGACATTGTCATCATGCCCGCTTCTCCCCTCTCACATTTCTGAACTCCAGCAGAAACGAGACTAGACTGTCCAAAGTCTTCGCATGAAACGACCCATTCAGTCTCATAAACCTTCTCTGAACTGATTCCGATGCATTAACGTCCATCCTTAACCAACAGCGTGCTTGCCGAACCTGCATACTAGCCTTTTGAAAGTCAGGCACGAGGACTCCTCGAACCCTGTGCGTCAGCTCTGAAGTCTATCACCATTCAGACTAATCGCTTTTTTCCTTTTCCCGCCAGGACGGAAGATTTCACATTTTCTCACACCATACTCCATTTGCCAGACCTTTGCCCATTTGCTTCACCTAGTTCAAGCTTCCTTATGTCCCACATTAGAACAGCGATTGCACTGCAATTGTATTTCCTTGTCTGACGAGCACCTAGTGCTGTCTGAGCTCATGTAAGGAGTTACGTAAAGGCAAGTCTGTCTTTCTTCATATAAACCAGCACTTTGGTATTGGTATTGGTTTATTATTGTCACTTGTACCCAGGTAAATGTGATAACTGTAAGTCACACCTGTGAATCTATCGCCACTAACTGGAGACAACTGAGGTTTTAGCTGGCGAATTACTCAGGGTCACAGATCATTAATCAAATGCAAAGTTTACATCCCCCCACCACTGTGTCCAGTTACCCTACCCATTCATTTGGAGTTGGTGCAGGTTCTTGTTCCCAGAGAGTTGGATTTGTGGAGGACATGCTGGCTTTGTGCTGTGGGTGAGCTGACCATCACGGGGCCTCTCCCAGCGGTACCGCCGGCAGTGGTTGGGACAACCTCAGTCATAAAGCAACAGGAGAGCCAGGTACAAGATTCAACAGCTATTCAGCTGCAAGGTGAATCCCAATGGCATTTGCTGGAAACTGCCACAGGATCACAGTTTGTAGAAATATGACTGTAGACTGCTTTATAACTGTAGAATGACCTCTGTGTCTGACTATGCTGGGCACACCGTGACCTTGGGACTGACTGTACTGGCGACACTCTGACCCTGGGTCTGACTGTTCTGGGAACACCGTGACCCTGGGTCTGACTGCACTGGGGTCACTGTGATCCTAGGTCTGACTGTTCTAGCGTAACTGGGACCCTGGGTCTGACTGTACTGGGAACACCGTGACCCTGGGTCTGACTGTACTGAGTACACTGTGACCCTGGGTCTGACTGTACTGGGGACACCATAACCTGGGGACTGACTGTACTGAAGACACTGTGACTCCTGTGTCTGACTGTACTGGAGTCACTGTGATCCTCGGTCTAACTGTTCTGGGGAAACCATGATCCTGGGTCTGATTGTACTGGGGACACTGTAACCCTGGGTTTTACTGTACGGGGGGCAGTGTGACCCCTGTGTCTGACCGTACTGGGGACACTGTGACTCTGAGTCTGACTGTACTGGGGACACCGTGACCCTGGGTCTGACTGTACTGGGGACACCGTGAAGGGACATATGTATGAGGCAGCCTTTCACCGTCACCTGCTTTACTCAAATCCTGAACTACATCCCTGTGTTGAAGGAGAGCTCTTACATCAGCCCTAAATGTACCTGTTTGTGGCCTGAATCTGTATCCCCTTCTCCGGAAGATTAACCTTCACTGTACGACCTCCTACTTCACACACACTTGCATTTGATTAGCCAACAATTGCTCCTCCAGCCTTTCCCCATTTACCCAGACCCCTGCCGTCAGGATCTGCAACCTGGTTCTGTTCTGCATTCTGCCCCAGTGTCCGGGCTGACTGGGGAGGTTCACCCTGTGGTCAGACTTTACTCCAACTGCCTCCTAGTTCAACACTCACTTGGATTTGTTGATTGCCCTGCACTGATTGAGCGTGTGTCAACTAGAATGTAGGATTTTCCCAACCTTGTCCTTGGTTGTAAATTTGTGGAAATTGCTAATTGTTGCTGTAAATGTGCGACTTCTAGAACATTCCCTGTTCGAGCACCTTCGCTCCGTTCGCCGCAACGGCCAGGACCACCCGGTGGCCGCCCACTTCAATTCCACATCCCACTCCCACACCGACATGTCCATCCACGGCCTCCTCTGCTGCCACGCTGAGGCCAGACGCGGGTTGGAGGAGCAACACCTCACGTTCCGCCCTGGGGGTCTCCAACCTGACGGCCTCAACATCGATCTCTTTAACTTCCGGTAACCCCACCCCTTCTTCCCCCCCCCCCCCCCAACTCCTTTGTCTTCCCTTATTCCTGAGGCTCCCTTCCCCTGCCTTGATGATCTGCCCGTCTCCTCCCCTCCCCTCCCCCATCCTTTATTCCATGGTCCACTGCCCTCTCCTACCGGATTCCTTCTTCTTCAGCCCTTGGCCTCTTCTACCGATCACCTCTCAGCTTATTACATCTTCTCCCCTCCCCCTGCACCCACGTACCTTCCCCCTCTCACCTGGGCACACCTCTCCCCTGCCTGCGTGTGCTCCTCCCCCTCCCCCTCCCCCCACCTTCTTAATTCTGGCTTCTGCCCTCTTCCTTTCCAGTCCTGATGAAGGGTCTCGGCCTGAAACTTCGGCTGTCCATTTCCCTCCATGGATGCTGCCCGACCTGCTGAGTTCCTGCAGCACTTTGTGTGTGTTGCTCCAGATTCCAGCGCCTACAGAATCTCTTGTGCCTCCTCACCACCTGCGTCTGCTCCCACATTCACTCTGCACTTTCTCACTTTGTTTTCACTGCCGCCTGGACCCAAGTTGTTTTTGTGTTACCGAGCAATGGTCCTAGACCTGACCCCGGTCCATCCCACTTCCTACCTCCCTCCAGACATGTTCTTATCCACACTTGTTGTGTCCTGACTCCCCGGGGACTACAGTCATGGACTTGTAGAATCATGGAAAGATACAGCACAGAAACAGGCCGTTCGGCCCACTGAGTCCATGCCGACCATCAACCACCCATTTACACCAATCCTACATCAATCCCAAAATTTATTCTCCCCACATTCCCTTCAGATTCTACCCCTCACCTGCGTACTGGAGGCAATTGACAGCAACCAATTAACCTACCAACCTGTATGTCGTTTGGGATGTGGGAGGAAACTGAAGCACCTGGAGGACAGGGAGAATGTTCAAACTCCACGCAGGCAGCACTGGAGGTCAGGATCGAAACTGGGTCCTTGGAGGTTGGAGGCAGTGGCTCTACCCGCTGTGCCAAGCATCTCCTGTGTGCTGCAGCTGACCACAGTAGTTTTTATCACACTGTGAGTGTAATCCTGCCCTCCCCTGCACCCTGTCAGCTGCCATTGTTGGAACGACTGTTCAGGAGCAGGATCACCAAAGACAGTTTGTGATCTGTAACGAGAAAAGAGGCTCTCCCCGGCAGGAACGGAGGGGACTTGTTCTCACTGACGATAGTCCCCAGCGCTTTCCTCTCACGTTGCACGCCGCTGTGTTGGATTTAGTTGAGGGTGTGCGCAGCAGATGCTCTGGGCTCTTCCTGTGCACCACCCCCAGCAGGGCTGAGGGCAGCAGCTGCCCCGTGACCGTGAGCATCGCTGCTGGCTGCAGGGTCCCCCCCCCCCCGTAGCACAGAGAACCCTGGGGACTCATCGTCATAGAGTTAGACAACACGGAAACAGGCCCTTTGGCCCATCTTGTCCACGCCGGCCAAGTTGTCTACAGGATCTAGTCCTGTTTGCCTGCATTTGGCCCATATCTCTCCAAACCTTTCCTATCCATGTACCTGTCCAAAGTCTTTTAAATGTTGTAATCGTACCTCCTTTCTATCACCTCTTCTGGCAGCTCGTTCCACAAACCCACCGCTCTCTGTGTGAACCTGCCCGTCAGGTCCCCTTTAAATCTTTCCCCTCTCAACTTAAACCTATGCCTTCTAGTTTTAGACTCCTCTACCCTGGGGAAAAGGACTGTGGCTGTTAACCATATCTACTTCCCTCATGATTTAATAAACTTCTCTCTATAAGGTCACCCCACAGCCTCCTACATGCTAAGAAAAATAGCCCCAGCCTATCCAGTCTCTCCTTGTAACTCAAGGCCTCCAGTCATGGTAACATCTTCTCTGCACCCTTTCCAGTTAATAACATTCGTCCTATAACCTGACGACCAGAACTGCGCACAACTCTCCAAGTGTGGTCTCACCAACGCCTTGTACGGATGTAACATGGCGTCCCAACTCCTGTGTTCAGTGACCTGACTGATGAAGGCCAGCGTGCCAAACACCTTGTTTGATCCTAACACTCGACTCCCGTTGATCAAACACCTCCTGTTGCACACCAGTCCGGTTCCACCTCCCGCCCTTCTGAGGAGTTGTTGTGACGGTGTTAACACAATCAGGCAACACTGCATCATTCTTGGAAAAGGACGAAGCCCTGTGGCATCCTCTGGACACTTGGCCTCCGTCCGAGCATCGACCTTCACCTTCTCCCTGTGAACGGAGACGCACTGCCTCGGGCTGTATACAGACCAGCACTGCCTCAATTCCACATTCAATACCTCCTCCACAACACAGATCATCCTCTACACCAGAAGAACATCCAATAAATGGGAGGCATATAAAGGTGAGGCAGTGAGAGTTCAGAGTCAACATGTCCCTGTAAGGCTAAAAGGCAAAGATGGTAAGGTTAGGGAACCCTGAATGAATCCAGGGTAAAGAAAGTGTATGTCAGGTACAGGAAATTGTTATCGAACAAGTCACTTGGGATTTATAGAGGACAGAGAAGAAATCTTAAGAAAGAAATGACGGGGACAAAAATGGGCCATGAAATGACCTTGGTAAGTTGGACTAAGGAGAATCCTGAAACTGCTTATAAGTTTATTAGAAGACTGAAGGATAGCTAACATTATCCAAAAAGGCCAGTAGGGATAACCCTGGAAATTACAGGTTGATGAGCCTTGCATCAGTGGTAGGGAAGTTGTTGGAGAGGATTCTGAGGGACAGGATTTACGTTCACTTGGAAAAGCGGGGACTGATCAGGAGGAGTCAGCATGGCTTTGTTCAGGGGAGATCATGTCTCACAAATCTGAGTGTTTTTGAGGAGGTAACTAAGAAAATTGACGAAGGCAGAGCAGTCGACGTGGTTTACATGGACTTTAGAAAGGTTTTGACAAAGTCCCGCATTGGAGGCTGGTCCAGAAAGTTCAGATACATGGGATACAAAGGGTGTTGGCAAACCGGGTCCAAAACTGGCTTGGCGATAGGAGGCAGAGGGTAGTGGTGGATGGGTGTTGCTCTGACTGGGAGTCGGTAACATGGGGTAATGCAGGGATTGGTGCTGCCACCTTTGTTGTTTGTAATATATATCTCTGACTTGGAGGGGTATCAGTGATTGAGAATATAGAGGGGCTGATGAGTAAGTTTGCAAATAACCTGAAGATGATAGAGTCGTAGGTAGCGAAGAAGGTTGTTTAAGGATACAGCAGGACACAGATCAACTGGAAAGTTGGGCAGAGTGATGACAGGTGGAATTTAATCCAGACAAGCGTCAGCTAATGCGCTGTGGAAAGTCAAGTTCTGGTAGGACATACAGAGTAAATGGCAGGGACCTTAAGGGTGTTAATGTACAGAGAGACCTTAAGGTCCAAGTCCATAGCTCCCTGACAGTGTTGACACAGGGGGATAGGGTAATGGAGAAGTCATTTGGTATGCTTGCCTTCATGGGCTGAGGCACTGAGAATAAGGGTTGGGACGTTACGTGGCAGTTGTACAAAGCATCGGTTAGACCTCGCTTGGAGTACAGGCAGTCCCCGCGTTACGAGGGGAGTTGCGTTCCTAGAATACGGATTGTGTCACAATTTTCTGTAACACTTAAGCCACATTTTCTGCCCATGCATCAAGAAATGTGAGGTGAAAGAATTAAATTCTGTGTTCATTTATTTACTTTTGTTTTACATAAGTTCCGAGAGAGTGCCTCTTGTTCCATATTTCAAACCTTTATGCTGTGATTTGTGAATTCTGTAAGAGCAAATTTCCAGTGGCCATAACACAGGGTCACTTGTATTGTGTACAGTTCTGGTCACCAACTACAGAGGGGATGAGGCCGCAATGGAGAGAGTACAGAAGAGATTCACTGGGACGTTGCCTGGAATGGAGGGCTGTGGTTATAAGGAGAGATTGGATAGGGTGGGTTTATTCTCATTGGAATGAGGAAGGCTGAGGGGCGACCTTATAAGAGATTTATATAATTAGGAGGGGCATACATAGGATAGATAGACACAATCTTTTTCCCTGGGCATGGACGTCTAGAACTAGAGGACACAGGTTTACGTTGAGAGGGGAGAAACGTAAAGGAGATCTGAGGGGTAAGCTTTCCCACACAGAGAGTGGTGGGTGTATGGAACGAGCTGCCAGAGGCGGCGGTGGAGGCAGGTACAGTTACAATGTTTAAAAGGTGTTTGGGCAAGTTCTCGGATAGGAAAGCTGTAGAGGAATATGGACCAAATGCAGGCAAATGGGATCACAGTTGGTATGGTAAGGTGGGCTGGAAGGGTCTGTTTCCATGTTGCATGATTCCATGACTCTATGATCTCTGTTGAACAGACAATTATCTCGGCTTGGCAACATTTTATTCAACATGGACTGAAAGCAGCCAGGACTCAACTCCTTACAGCAGCCTAACACAGGATGACGAGCACTGATTCTGAGGTACTCTGTACTGTTAATGTGGTGGGCATTGTTCTCACGAAAGTGGATCTGTGGGATTATATGTGGAAAACAAAGAGATGGCAGACGAATTAAACAGATCTTTTGCATTAATCTTCATGATAAAGGATACAAGTAACATCCGGAAATTGCTGTAAATTGGGAATTGGAAAGGAAGGAGGGAATGAGGAATATTACAATCACCAGAGCAGAGGCACTGAGCAAGCCGTTGCAGCTGCGGACTGTCACGTCTCTGGGTCCTGGTGGGCTTCATTCTTGGGTCTTTGCAGAAGTAGCTGGTGTGATAGTTTCAGTTTCTGAAAGTTCGGGGAAGATTCTATTGGAATATAAAATGACCAATTGAATTTCTTTGTTCTAGAAGGGAGGGAAATAGAATGCAAGAAACTATAGACGCGTTAGTTCAACATGTGTCATAAGGAAATGTTGGAAGCTGTCATTAAAGACATTGCAATAGGACACTTAGAAAAATTCAAGGTCATCAGGCAAAATTAACATGGTTTTATGAAAGGGAAATCAAGTTAGACCAAGTTATTGGAGTTATTTAAAGAAGTAACATGTGCAGTGGATAAAGAGGAACCTCTGTGATCTCCAGAAGGGATCTGGTAAAGTGCCACATCAAAGGTTATTACAGAATATGAAAGTTTGGGATGTAGGAGGCAATATACTGATGTGGATGGAAGACTGGCTGCTGACGGGCATAAGTGGGTATTTTTCAGTTTTGGTAAGATGTGACAAGTGGTGTGTCGCAGGGATCGGTGCTGGGGCCTTAACTTCATGCCATTTACGTCTTTGCCTTGGATGAGGGCTCTGACAGTGTTGTTGCTAAAGTTGTTGATGACTATCATTGAAAGTTAAGTAGGTTGTGAAGAGGATGTAAAGAGGCTACAAAGGGATGTGGATATAGGTGTGCAAAGGGTGTGGATATGGGTGTGTGAAGGGGTGTGAATACACATGTGCAAAGGGATGTAGATACAAGTGTGCAAAGATCTGGCAAATCGAGTCTAATGCTTGAAAATGTAAATATGCCCATTTTGGCAAGGAACATTTTTTAAAGCTTATTACAGCAAATCCCTGGATAATCTGGCACCCTCGGGACTTTGGTGGTGCTGAATAGCAGAGTTTCCAGATTATTGGATATTACTCCTATTAGTCTCCAAACACTTTCTTCCATATGTTTCGCAGTAGTGTAATAAACCTTCCAGTGAACCCGGAGAGTTTAAAGGGAGCGGGAAACACAAGCGCTCTGGACCCCAGCTCCAGCCACAAACCCACCCACGTTCCTGACCCCTAGTGTTCTGGAGCCCAGCCCTGACCTCGGCTGCACAGCCGGCCAACAGTCCAGACCCTGGCTCTGGTTGCACACCCCACTTGCACACTGGACCCCTGACTCGTATTCTGGACTAATGAGTGAGCCAAATGCCAAACCATCAGGACTTGAGAACAATCAGATGCTGGATTATTGGAGGTTTACTGTACCTGTAGGGTAAGAGGTTGCAGAGCGCTCAGATGCAGAGGGTCTATGAGTCTTACTTCAAGATTCACGAAAGGCAGATTCACGAAATCTAACAGAATCTTTTTGCTTATTGTGAGGAGAATTGAATACTAAAGAGAATCAAAAAACTGCACGTGTTGGAAATCTGAAATAAAAAGAAAATAATACTTCGAACAGCAGAAATAGACTGAGTTATTGTAACAGGTTGAAGACCCTTTGTCAGTTACTATGTTAGCGTTTCGCAGAACACCCGCGCTCTGTCCGTAACCACGATCTGCATCTTCCCGTTGCCGGTCACTTCAACTCCCCCTCCCACACTATCGCTGATATGTCAGTCCTCGGCCTCCTCCACTGCCGGGAGAATTCCAAGTGCAAACTGGAGGAACAGCGCCTCATTTTCCGTCTTGGAACCTTGCAGCTTAACGGCATGAACATTGAATTCCCCCACGTTAGGTAATCCCCACCCCCCTTCCCCACAAACCCCCCCCCCCCCACCCCTCACACACCAGGCTTCTTCTCTTCTTCCCTTTCCTAGCCTCTTTTTTCCTCTCTCTCCTTACCTTTGACCCCTCCCCCGGTGGATCTGCCCTCCCCTCCTCCCCCACACCTGCCCATCACTGTCTCTTACCTGCATCTACCTATCGCCACCCTGTGCCCACCCTGCCTCCCCTCTTCTGTCCACCCATCACTGCTCTGCTTTACTCTCCCACATATCGGGCTTCCCCTTTTCCTATCTTCAGTCCCTGAAGAAGGGTCCTGACCCGAAACGTTGACCGACTGCTTTTCTCCACGGATGTCACCTGGCTTGCTGAGTTCCTTCATCATCGTCGTGTTTTTCAACTATGTCGGATCTGTTTCCCTCTCCACAGATGCTGCCCGACCTGCAGAATGTTTCCTGCAGTTTCTGTTTCACTAAAAAAGTAGGGAGATTCTGCTTCAGTTATATAGGACACTGGTGAGACCACTTCTGTCGAACTGTGTACAGTTTTCCTTACTTAAGGAAGAATGTGAAGGTGTTGGAATAACTTCAGAGAAGGTTGTAACGACTTTTCCCTGCTTCTCAGAAGACATAAGGGAGGAGGTTGGTGCAGCCATGACAGTTATTATCAGAGAGCCAATGGAAACAGCTTCCTGAGGAGCAGAGTGATGACAGACCAGCCACCCTGTCAACTGGGGACCACCTAAATGACAATAGGCAAGTGACAGCCTGGCTTTAGATGGATGAAGGGCCACAGCTTGAAGAGGTGCTGCCTGACAGCTCCAGGTTAATTGTCCACCAGAAGTTTCCCCCGGGGTGGCGGTGAGTGTGGTCTCTGGGGACAGTTGTGGAAAATAAAATAGGATTAGTGTAGGATTAGTGTAAACGGGAGCTTGATGGTCAGTGAGAAATGGATGGGCTCAACTGCTTCACTTTTAATTGGTTCCAAATAATGTGATGGTCCATGACCTCACAAGCTATGCGTTGCCCAGTCACAGGGATATGTGGACTTTTGGTGGTTTGTACACAGATGGTTTGTGAACACAGCTCAGCTCATCACAGAAACCAGCCTCCCCTCCTTGGACTCCATCTTTACCTCTCGCTGCCTTGGTGAAGCAGCCGGCATAATCAAAGACCTCACCCACCCGGGACATTCTCTCTTCTCCCCTCTCCCATCACGTAGAAGATACAGGAGCCTGAGGGCACGTACCACCAGGTTCAAGGACAGCTTCTACTCCACGGTGAAAATACTATTGAATGGTTCCCTTATACGATGAGATGGACTTGTTTGACCTTGCACCTTATTGTCTACCTGCAACACACTTCCCTGTAGCTGTGACACTTTACTCTGCATTCTGTTATTGTTTTTACCCTGTACTACCTCAATGCACTGTGTAATGAAGTGACCTGTACGATCAGTTTGTAAGGCAAGCTTTTCACTGTACCTTGGTACAAGTGACAGTAATAAACCAATACCAATACCAACAAGGGTCCCTGCAGCCTTGGGGGGGAATGTGTTGGGATGGTGGGAGGGTGAAGCTTGGAGCTAATGGCCCAGTGCTCGTGTGCTTTCTTCTCGTTGGTTAGGGCAGCTCTCTGTGCCCAGTTCCTCAGAGGGTATGTGGCACTTCCAACACACCCTCCCTGTTGACAGCCGCCCTCTGCCGAGGTCAATTGGTACCTGGGTTGGACCAGGACCTGCTGGCTTTGCGCTCTGACTATCCGCAGACTGGCAGATGAGGTACCAAATGTTACCTTGGTGGCTTCACCAGGAGGAGAGGACAGAATAAAGGTGGCTGTCCGCTGCCCTGAAGTCATCAGGCAGGTGTGGGAGTAGGTCAGGGGCTGATGTAGAGGAGACAAACTCGCCCTCAGAGAGGCATAGAGAGTACATAACAGGCCCTTTGGCCCATCAAGTCTACTCCATCTGTCAACCACCCATCTTAAACTAATCTTGCTCTAATCCCATTTTTTCTTCTTCCTCATGCTCTTATCAACTGCCCCCAGATCCTCCCACTCACCTACACACTAGGAGCGATTTACAGCGGCCAATTAACCCACCAACCTCTACGTCCTTTTGGATGTGGGAGGAAACGGGAGCACCCAGGCGAAACCGACACGGTCACAGGGAGAACGTGCAAGCTCCACACAGACAGCACCCGAGGTCAGGATTGAACCCGGTTCTCTGGCGCCGTGAGGCAGCGGCCCTACCCGCTGCGCCACTGTGCCGCCCTTTGTGCCCAGCGGAAAATTTGGCTCCAGAGGATCCAGCTAGAAAATTACAGCGCCTTATACTTCCACAGTATACAAATATTAACAAATGAGAGCCCAAAACCCTTCTGGGAGCTGTACCAAACATAGGTGTGGGCATGGGTGAGTTACTGTGATAAATGCCCACTCTTTTGTCGTGTTTTGGTTATTCTGAAGAGCTCCAGCAAGCCGGATGTGTGACCCTAACCACCAGGATGACGCAATTAAATGCAAATGATCACAGCAAACAGCCTCAGCGAACCTTGGCAGCCAGACAATGCCTAAGATGATGACTCACTCCCACATCTGCAAGCTTGAGCTTCACTTAGTCCACGTGGAGCCTCGGTGCCCGGCATTTGCATTTGACAAGGAAACTAAGGGTCATCATGTAGCGGGTGATGAGATGGGGGTGGCTATTGAGAGAGGGTGAGGAAGGCAAAATGATGCACCTGGAGGAGGGGTGAAAAGGAGGGAAGGGGGCAAATGGGATCTGAAATAACCAGAAGCAGACAGGGAAAAGCAGAGAGTGGTGTGAAGGAGAGGTGTGAGACCACCTCGTACATGGCAGTGATATGGACGGGGGCCACCAAGTGCAATCTATCCATGTCTGTGATGATACGGTGCTGGGTGGCAATGTGAATTATGTGGAGGCTCTAGGGGGATAGAGGCAGGCTAAGTGAATGGGCGAGGACTCGGCAGATGAAATAAAAGGTGGAAAAACACAAGCCTGTCGGCATTGGTGGACCAGATAGAAAGACGGAGTGTTGATTAGGTGGTGAGAGATTGCAAGGTGCTGGTGTCTCCAGGGAGTGGATGCCCATCCACTGAATCATTGAAAGTTAACTTGCAGGTGCAGGAAACAATTAATGCAAATGGAATGTAGACCTTTATTGTGAAAGGATTTGAATGGAAAAGTAAAGATATTTACTGCAATTATATTGGACCCTGGTAAGACCACACCTTGAATATTGTGTACAGATCTGGCCTCCCTACGTAATGAAGGTAATACTTGTGAAAGAGGAAGTGCAGCAAATGTTCACCAATCTGATTCCTGAGATTGATAGATTAAGTAAATGGGGTCCATACCCTCTGAAATTTTGAAGCATGACTGGTGATCTCATTGAAACATGTGAAATCCTTACAGAGTTTGACAGGGCAGCTGCAGGGATGATGTCTCCCTGCCATTCACCGTACCACTTCTCCAGACCCTTCTTCTTGGATACTGTCTCTCTTATAGAACACAGAACACTACAGCACAGTACAGGCCTTTTGGCCCACAATGTTGTGCCGACATTTTACCCTGCTCTAAGATCTAGCTAACCCCTCCCTCCAACATAGCCCCCCATTTCTCTATCATTCATGTGGCTAAGAGTCTCTTAAATGTCCCTAATGTATCTTCCCCCACAACCTCTGCCGGCAGTGCGTTCAATGCACCCACCACTCTCTGTGTAAAACACTTAATCCTGACATCCCCCCTTCTACCTTCCTCCAATCACCTTAAAATTATGCCCCCTTGTGCCCTGGGAAAAAGTCTCTGACTGTCCACTTGATAACTCTCTTCTTTTGAAAACCGTCATCAGCAGTTCCCTTCTCCCCAAACCCACCTTTGACCTGACTGCAAATTGTTCCCCATCTCCAACCTCCCTCTTCTCTCCAAGCACCCTGAACGTAGTTGTCTCCAAATCAGTGCCTATCTTTGCTGCAGTCAAGCTTGGATCACTCCAATTGGTTTGTACCCCTGCCACTGTACTACTGCAGCCTGTATTAAGATCACTAAGGAGGCTCTCTGTTACTGATTACAATGAGCTATCCCTCTTCATCGACCCCAACCTGCCTGTAGCTCAAGTAGTTTCAGCCGAGCTGTTCAACGGCCACGTTCCACCCCCACGAGCCTCCACCACTTTTTGAGCGACAGTGATCAGACCTTGGTTCCTCCTCCTTCTCAACCTTCAGCGATGTTTGCTGAGAACGATGTCAGCTTCAGCTGAACGTTGATGGACACCAAGCTCTCAGTTGACTGTCCCGCCCACTGTTTCTTCCCCCAGGATGATCGTCTAACTTCCGTTCCTCCAGATAAAGACCGGAAAGGCCAAAGCCAAGCTCTACATCACATAACCCCTCCAGGCTCGTGTCTCAGATTGTTCACATTACGTCCCAATGGACCCTTGGCGTCAGGCTAATGGACTCCTACGGTTTTGAGATAACCAAATCCAAATGCATGACATTGCCTGCCTCTGCTACTGGGATCCTCACCAGTGCTTTGATCACCTCTGGACCTGACTATTTCACTGCTCTCCTGACCACTCTCCCACTGTGAAGCCTGCATACGCCTGCTGCTCTTTAACCAAACACCTCAAAACCCACTCACTCGTCCACTCTTCCTCAGTAGTCCCTCTGGATCAAGGACGATTTGTTTCATGGCAGGTTCTGAGGGGGTAGATGAGGTCAAGGTGGGGACCACAGACTCTGCACAGATGAGGCAGGAGGTTCTCATTTGGATGGTGGATGATGGTCTGACAATTCTTGCCTGTTCTGTCTGCTGTTTGTGTTCAGTACACAAGTGCCCCTGTCAGTCAGACTCCAGATCTGCAGTCCCTCTCCAGCTACTCCACTGCCATCTTGATGAAAACCACGACGATGCTGGAGGAACTCAGCAGACCAGGCAGCATCCCTGGAGAAAAGCAGGCGGTTAGCGTTTCGGGTCAGGACCCTTCTTCAGGACTGAAGATAGGAAAAGGGGAAGCCCGATATACAGGAGGGAAAAGCAGAGCAGTGATAGGTGGACAAAAGAGGGGAGGCGGGGTGGGCACAGGGTGGTGATAGGTAGATGCAGGTAAGAGATAGTGATGGGCAGGTGCGGGGGAGGAGGGGAGAGCAGATCCACCGGGGGATGGGTCAAAGATAAGGAGAGAGAGGGAAAAAAGAGGCCAGGAAACGGAAGAAGAGAAGAAGCCTGGTTGGGGGGGAGGTTGTGGGGATGCTGCCTGGTCTGCTGAGTTCCACCGGCATCATCGTGTGTTTCATCTAGATTCCTGCATCTGCAGTCCTTTGTTTCTCTGGTACTACCACCATCTTGTGTGGACGAGGAGCTCAGATTCCGTGAGTCGTTGAAGATGTTACATATCTTCATGGAGGTTTTGAGAACGGCCTTGAAGTGGTTTCCTTGCTGTGATGGAGCTTGGAGTAGGAGTCTGGTGTCAGGCAGACGATGTGTCCCAGCCACTGAAGCTGGTCGACACTTTTGGGATGTCGGCCTGGGAGGGGACATTGGCGTTGGTTCATCTGTCCTGCCAAGTAGATTTGGAAGATTTTGTTGAGGCAGTGTTGATGTTTTTTCTCTAGTTCTTTGAGGTACTTGATGACAGCTTCCATTTTCTGGCCTGTGCCTCTGTGAAGCGTTTGACTGTCTAAGCTGGTGTTGTTTGTGGGCACAGTGTAAGTAGTGTTAACCAGTGTTCTCAGTGGATGCGGTGCGTTAACCAATGTTATTTGCACCTTATTGTCTACCTGCAACGCACTTCCTTGTAGCTGGGACACTTTACCCTGTACTCTGTTATTTTTTTTACCTGTTCTACCCCAATGCACTCTGTACTGACTCAATGTAACTGCACTGTGTAATGAATTGGCCTGTACGATCAGTATGCAAGACAAGTTTTTCACTGTACCTCTGTACAAGTGACAATAATAAACCAATACCAATATTTGTGGACACAGTGCAGAAACCAATGTAGTTTATGGACACCGTGTGTCAGCTGGTGTAGTCTGTGGGCACTGTGTGTCAATTGGTGTAGTCTGTGAACACCGTGTGTCAACTGGTGTAGTCTGTGAACACCGTGTGTGAACCGGCGTAGTCTGTGGGCACGGTGTGTTAACCGGTGTAGTCTGTGAACACCGTGTGTTAACTGGTGTAGTCTGTGGGCACCGTGTTAACCGGCAGAAGTACCTTGCTGCATAACAGAAACTAAACTGCAGTCTCTGGGAAGTGGTCTGAATCTCTTGTGTGTAGGTGGGTAGTGGGAGAATCAGAGGAGTTGATGGGTGCGTGAGGGACATTAAGTCACAGGGAAATAAGTGGCGGATGGGATTACTCTGAGAGTTGTCATAGACATGATGGGCCAAATGGCCTCCTACTATGTCATAATGAAAACCGAAAAGCAATCTATTAACTTAAACCTGACCCTGAGTAGGCTGTTGGGACCACAAGATGTGCAAATGTTGGGAAGCCTGGTTTTCACAAGGAGCCAGTTGGTTCCTTAGACACTCTCTCAGTACATGCCCACCTCTGTCACTGTCCTGAAAGGCAAGGAACCCCAAGAAGCTGCATTTCCCACTAACACTCCCTGAGTCTAGCAAACCACTTCAGAACTCTACCCCAGCCTTCACCCCAACTCCCACCCCACCCACACCACCGGACTGTACCCACCTGGACCCCTGGTGCAAACATGTCATTGCCTTCACAAGCAGAGGTTCCCCACCAAGGTGGTCATCCACACAAGGGAAGGGACCCCAGGAGAACTTCCTCGAGCAACAAGGAAGGGAGCAGTGATAAAAACACTCAGCAGGTCAGGCAGCATCTGTGGAAAGAGAAACAGACCCTACCTGTAACGCTATCACAGCGCCAGCGACCCGGGTTCAATTCTGGCCACAGTCTGTAAGGAGTTTGTACAAACTGTGTCTGTGTGGATTTCCCCCGGGTGCTCTGGTTTCCTCCCACATTCCAAAAAGACGTAAGGGGTTAAGAAGTTGTGGGCGTGCTATGTTGGCACCGGAAGTGTGGTGACACTTGCGGGCTGCCCCCAGAACACTCTGTGCAAAAGCTGCATTTCACTGTGTGTTTCAATGTACATGTGACGAATAAAGGTAAAGATATCATAACTTCATGTACCTCAATCAAGTCCCCTCTAACCTCCTCCACTCTAAGGAGAACAGACCCAGCCTCTCCCAGTCTCTCCTCATGAATGAACTGCTCCATCCCAGGTGACATCCCGGTGAACCTCCTCTGCAGTCTCTCCAGCACCATCACATCCTTTGTACAGTGCGGTGACCAGATCTGCACACAGAACTCCAGCTGAGGTCTAACCAATAAAGTTGGAGCATAACCCCCCTGGCTCTTGTATTCAGTGTCCTGACTAATGAGGGCAGGCATCCCATATGCCTTCTTATCCACATTATCTACCTGTGCTGCCACCTTCAAGGATATTTGCACTTGCACACCAAGGTCCCTCTGCACCTCAAGACTCCCTTGGACCCCACCATCCATGGTTTATGTCCCAGCTTCATTAGTGCTCCCAAAATGCACCACCTCACAGTTATCGGGATTAAACTCCGTCTGCCATTTGTCAGCCTGTTTCACCAACACGTCGACATCACCCTGTGGCCTAAGACCACCCTCCACACTGCCAAATCTGCCAATCTTTGCGTCATCCGCGAACTTACTGATCAGGCCTCCTGCAGACGTATTCAAATCACTCACGTATGTTACAGACAGCAAGGTTCCCAGCACTGATCCCTGGGGACCACCACTGGTCACAGGTACCCAGTCACACAAACAACCGTCTAGCATCACAATCTCTCTCCTATCGTCAAGCCAATTTTGGATCCAATCTGCCAGCTTGCCCTGCATCCCATGGGGCCCTCAGCTTTTGGACCAGTCTCCCATGTGGGAACTTGTCAAATTACTTTCCCAATCTGGATTCCACTGTCACCCAAAAACCTATTGCCCACCCCCTTCCCCATCACTGGAGCACAGACTCATTGCTTGTCAGTCCTCCCAGCTGCGCTAGCACTGGTTGTGTTGGAGAGTGACCCTCTCGGAGCTATTCCCTGGGGTCAGAACTGTGAGGGAAAGTGCTGGGAACATGGGAAACTTAACCCCTGATGCTTAATATCCTCTGAAACAGAAGAGGGGAGCTCACTGGAGACACACTGGACTGCAGATGCCGGAATCTGGTGCAAAAAGCATCTGCCGGACAGACTCAGCGGGTCAGACAGCATCTGCAGAGGGAAATGGACAGACGACGTTTCGGGTTGAGCCCCTGTTTTAGGACTCAAGGGAGCTCACTGGTGCTGTTTTGGAACTGGTGTGAACAAATTTCACAATTTATTAAGAGCTTTTTAGAACAGCATCAGGGAATTATATAGCAACATAAAACAATTCTAAAGGTTTTTATTCAATAGTGTAGTGGGGAGCCAGATAGAATATAAAACGTTCCGAGGAGAGCACAGCTGGAAGAGTTGCTGCCTCACAGCTCCAGGGACCAGGGTTCTGTCTGCATGGAGTTTGCACATTTTCCCTGTGGATTTCCCCTGGGTGTTGGCTGAAGGAATGAAAGTGGAGAAGGTGGAGAGTCAGCAAGTTCTTTTGGATTTGAGGGAAATACACACTAATGTTTACCAGGGATCATTGATATTAATGACATCTATTAATGACTAACTTTAATACACAAATCACAATCTCAGTGTGTAAATGGTTTGGAGATGTAATAATTAAGGAAGTGACAGGATGGGTTTGAGAATGTGTGAAAGTAAACGTGACTGTGCGTTCATCGGCAGAGGAACGCAATACAAACGGACGGGGTCAGTCGTTGCTGGACTGTTGCATTCAGTTTTGTGCAGTAGATTTCAGAAAGGATGTTAAGACTTTGGCAGAGGTGGGTGAGGAGAAAGGAGGTTCACCCAAATAATTCCAGAGATGAGGAGCTTTGGTTAAGTAGGGAGATTAGATGAGCTGAGGCTGGTCTAGAGGAGCTAAAGGAAGGTTTGAGAAGATGTTGAAAACCATGAACGATTTCTATCACACGTTCTTAATTGCCCTTGGAAGGGTGGGAGTGAATCACGTTCTGGAACCGCTGTGGTCCTGGTAGAGCTGCTGTTGGGGAGAGAATTCCAGGAGGTGGATCCGTGAAGCACCAGCGATATATTTCCAAGTCAGGATGGTGTGTGAGTTGGAGGGGAACCTGCAGGTGGTGGTGTTCCGATGCACGTGCTGCCCTCGTCCCTCTCGGTGGGATAGGTTGCGGGTTTGACAAGTGCTATCGGAGTGGTTGGATGAGTAACTGCTGTGCATTTTGCAGATGGAGTGCACTGCAGCCACTGTCCGCAGTTGATGGAGGGAGGGAGTGTTTAGGATGCTGGATGGAGTGTCTGCTTTGTTCTGGACGGTGCTGAGCTTCTTGGTGTTGTCAGATTTGCACTCATCCAGGCACGTAGAGAGTACTCCATCGCACTTCTGACTGCTGCCATGTAGGTAACGGAAGGGACTTGGGGTGTCAGGAAGTGACTCACTCGCCACAGGACTTCTAGCCTCTGACCTGCACTTGGAGACATATTTATTTCTGATCCGGTTCATTTACCGATCAGTGGTGACCTCAACCCCCACCCACACCCACCTCATCAGGATGGGGGACTTGGGAACAGTAAGGTGATAGAATATCAAGGTATTTGGTTAGATTCGCTCTTGTTGGAGATGGTTACTGTCTGGCACTTGTGTGGGACAAATATTTCTTTCCACTTATCAGCCCATGGATGCAGACATGAGCTGCTTCACTTGCTGAGGAGCTGCGAATAGAACTGAACACCGCACAACCGCCAGCGAACATCCCACTTCTGACCTTACGGTGGAGGGAAGGTCATTGATGAAGCAGCTGAAGCTGGTGCCCACAAGGAGGACCAGGCAGGGAGTCACTTTGTCGGGTGCTTGGACTGACACCCAGTTTATCCTTATTCTGTTTCAACGGGTCAGTCATGGTGAACTAAGGGCTTGTTTGGACGTTTCAGAGTAAAGTTAGCAGTCAGCCATCTTGTTGTGTGTCTGGGGTCACATACAGGTCAGAACAGGTAAGGAAGGCAGGTTTCCCCTGAAGGACTTTAGTAAATCAGATGTGTTTCGTGGTCACTGTTACCAATAACGAGCTTTTTTTAAATCCAAGCATATTTTACTAACTAAATTTCAATTCCACAGCAGGTGAATATTTACTTATTTATTAGTCACATGTAGATTGAAACTCACAGTGAAATGCATCTTTTTGCTTTACTGAGAACGTGCTGGGGGGCAGCCCGCCAGTGTCGCCACGTTTCCGGCACCAACATAGCATGCCCGCAACTTCCTAACCCGTCCGTCTTTGGAATGTGGGAGGAAACTGGAGCACCCGGAGGAAACCCACACAGGCACGGGCAGAATGTACAAAATCCTTACAGACAGCGGCGGGAATTGAACCCAGGTCGCTGGCGCTGCAATAGTGTTACGCTAACCGCTACACTACTGTGCTGAGACCTGAACTCATATCTGGACCACTAAGTGGCTTGCCCTATAATTTAACCACTGTATCACCACCACTCCTTATTGCTGAGGTAACTAAGAGGAAACTGTTTGGGTTCCAGACGGAGAGTAGCGATGCCACTAATCCGGGGATCTACCCATGCTTCTTCACCCTGAAGCTGGCTCTGGTGTGGGCTTGTCAGCAGCAGCACTGTTCCCCATGCCTGTCCTGCCCAGTGCCCCTGTGCTGCTCTGGAGAACTCTGCAGGAACTTCACGAAGGCAACACACCACCCCTTTCTCTGGGACAATTAGAGATGGGTGATTAAAGGCTGGCCTTGCCAGTGACATCCAGATAACGAAAGTGGATAAAGAAATCTCTGTAATGGGTGAGCTAACGAAGGAAAGGCTCTTGTATGTCTGTGCGTACGAGCAGCCTATTCCACCGTGCCCACAGCCTCTGCCCTCTGCAACGTGAAGGCGAGAGGTCTGGGACTGATCCAGAACTGTTGAGGCCCCCACATATGACAATGCATTAACACAGTTCAAGGGCGGTTGAATTTCCAGCTCGTCAAACTGACCCCTGATGAATCACACCTGTCACTGCGCTGTCAGAACATGGAGATCGAATGAACATTTGCAGTGTAGCACAGAATAAAAACACTTGGACAGGAAGTCAGTCACTTCCTGAACTGTATCCAGCAGTACATGCTTTGTCTTCTAATCATAGATTCCTTCGCTCCTTGACTTCCTTGAATGTTTGCTTGTCCACATAAAAGAGAAGTGAATGCCTTTGCAATGTAACCCTCCGAGAGTGATGTGCTTTGGAATAGCTGACTTGGGAAGAATTCTCTTCCTGGATTCCATCTGCGGTGTGCCCTGTGGAGCTGGCAGAACTGACATGCAGCAGCAGGGGCGCTGTTCACCCTCCGGGTTTGGGCATTGATGGTGCCAGTCCTTGTACAATGCACAACCCCATTGCCGGTCACTTCAACTCCCCCTCCCACACTATCGCTGATATGTCAGTCCTCGGCCTCCTCCACTGCCAGGAGAATTCCAAGCGCAAACTGGAGGAACAGCACCTCATTTTCCACCTTGGAATCTTGCAGCCTAACAGCATGAACATTGGATTCTCCCACTTTAGGTAACCCCCCCACCGACCCCTTCTCCACACCCACTCCCCCCCTCCACCACCAGGCCTCTTCTCTTCTTCCTTTCCTAGCCTCTCTCTTTTTTCTACCCCATTTTTATCCTCTCTCTCCTTACCTTTGATCCATTCCCTGGTGGATCTGCTCTCCCCTCCTCCCCCGCACCTGCCTATCACTATCTCTTACCTGCATCTACCTATCACCACCTTGTGCCCACCCCGCCTCCCCTCTTCTGTCCACCTATCACTGCTCTGCTTTTCCCTCCTATATATCGGGCTTCCCCTTTTCTCACCTTCAATCCTGAGGAGGGGTCCTGACCCGAAACGTTGACCGCCTGCTTTTCTCCACGGATGCTGCCTGGCCTGCTGAGTGTTTTTCATTCTTCACAGTTCTGATGACGTTGGCCACCCCGAAAGGACCAATGCCAAGTGCTAAACGTGGCTCTCAGTTGAATTTTCTTTGCACTGCCGTCTTCCTTGGCCTTTCTCTCCTGCTGTTCACCAGCTGTGCACTCCTGCCACACCTGCTGGCACAGATCAGAAGGCTTACACCCGGGATCTCCCTCCCTAATGAGGCAACACCTCCCCAACACCCCACTCCCCAACAAGGCATGCCCTAATTGACCAAGCATGGGCGGCACGCAGTGGCACAGCTGGCAGAGCCGTTGCCTGACGGCTCCAGACACCCCAGTTCGATCCCGGCCCTGGGTGGAATTTGCACGTTCTCCCTGTGGCTGCAGGGGTTTCCTCTCATGTCCCAAAGAGGCCAGGGGTTGGTCGGCTAATTGGCCATTGTAAATTGCCCCTGATGTGTGAGTGAGTGGTAGAATGTCAGGGGGTGTTGATGGGCATGTGGGGAGAATATAAGGGAATGAGATCAATGTAGAATTAGTGTAAATGGGTGGTTGTTGGTCGGCACAGACTCACTGGGCCGAAGGGCCTCTTTCTGTGCTGCATCTCTCCATAACCCCATGACTCTAACCCTGGAATGACTCACTGGAGGTAACGAGCACTTACCCTGCAGAGGCTGGAGGTATAAAGTCAAGGGTCAGGAAGTCATGTTGCAGCTTCATAAAACTGTGGTTAGGCTGTATCTGGAGGATTGCATTCATTTCTGGTCGCCCCATTACAGGAAGGATGTGGAGGCTTTGGGGAGGGTGCAGAAGAGGTTCACCGGGATGCTGCCTGGATTAGAGGGCACGTGACATCAGGAGAGGTTGGACACACTTGGGTTGTTTTCTCTGGAGCAGTGGAGGCTGAGGGAAGACCTGATACAGGTCTAGAAGATTAGGAGAGGCATAGATAGACAGCTGGCATCTTTTTCCCAGGGTTGAAATGTGTAATGCCAGAGGGCATGCATTCAAGGTGAGAGGGGGAAAGTTCAGAGGAGATGTGTGGGGCAAGATTTTACACAGAGAGTGGTGGGTGCCTGGAATGCGCTGCCAGGAGTGGGGGTGGAGGAGGGCAGGCACGATAGTGTAACGGTTAGCGTGACGCTTTACAGCGCCAGCGATCCGGGTTCAATTCCAGCCGCTGTTTGTAAGGAGTTTGTACGTTCTCTCCGTGTCTGCGTGGGTTTCCCCCGGGTGCTCCGGTTTCCTCCCACGTTCCAAAGACATACGGGTTAGGAAGTTGTGAGCATGCTATGTTGGCACCGGAAGTGTGGCGACACTTGTGTGCTGCGCCCAGAACACTCTACGCAAAAGATGCATCTCATTGTGTGTTTCAATGTACATGTGACTAATAAAGATATCTTATCTTATCGAGAGGCATTCAAGAGGCTCTTAAATGAATGTGCAGGAAATGAATTGGCATTGTGTAGGCAGAAGGGATTCGTTTTGTTGAGCAGTTGATTACTAATTTAATTAGTTCAGCACAATATTGTGGGCCGAAGGGCCTGTTCCTGTGCTGTACTGTTCTCTGTTCTATGTAATCAGGGAGACTCCCCAAGCTGCACCATGCCCTTGGCACCACTCGCTGACTTTGGCTTGGGAGCACTGACTGTGAGCTCCCACTGCTGCGTCAAATGGGCCCAAGGAAACTCAGCATCTGGATCGCAGCATCTGCTTTCTCCCTGGCCCAGTGTCTCCTGGAAGGTTCATCAAATATCGCAGTGATCTGAGTCAGACTGCTCTCTTGTGTTGGTGTGATCTGGTGTGGGAGTCCCAGCAGTCTGATAAAATAACCACAGCTCTATCTTCCACAGCCTGGGGCAGCACCCTTAGACTAATGGCTCAGTTGCCTTCTGCGCAGCCTGATTCAACTGTCAAGAGCAAAATGGCCTTTAAATCCTGAACCATAACAGAACGTTAAAGTATGCTGAGTAATTAAAATACCTTACGTTCCTTGTTAAATATCACCAGTGGGGTGAGGCTGTTTCTTGCAACAATACCTTACATAGATAACGACAGAGAGTGTGATTAACGAGGCGGTTTATGGTCTGATACTGGGAACAGAAGATTACCACATGTAAGCCTTTCAGCTGTGAGCATGCAGCCCAGACCTACAAGCATTACACAAGCTTGTGACATACAGCCAGCGACAAGAGGAGGGAATGTTTGAAACTCTTTCCACACAGTGTATGTTTTGACGATTTCACTTGCTCATGTCAGTTCCAAACAGACAGCCCATTATATCCCTCCCAAATTGCCTATAAATTGTCAAGCCCACAAAAGTTCCCAGAAATAAAGCCCTGACTGTAATAGGGTGCCTTCCCACTGTTCATCTGTCACCAGTTGGCAGTGTGAGGATGTTGGTTTCCAATTTTAACAGTGAGGGTGGAAGACTGTTCATAAATATCGGTCTCTGCAGTTGTTTTCTTCCAGGCCATAGTCGCTGCTTTGTCTTCAGGTGAAATAGGGGGTGTGTGTTACGGACCTGGACAGGGTGGCGTGTGGGAGGGGTGGTGGGACTCACTGTTCTGGAGAGAGGGAAGTTGAAAATCAAAAAACTGTAGATGCTGGAAATCTGAAATAAAAACAGAAAATGCTGGTGAAAAATCAAGTCAGGCAGCATCTGTGGAAAGAGAATTGAGTTAAACGTTTCAGGTCAGAGATCCTTCAGAACTGGGAAAGATAGAAAACGTTAGTTTTAAGTTACAGAGAGCGGGTGGGGAGAGGGATGAACAGGAAATATCCCTGAGAGGGTGAGGACAGGGTTGCTGTGGGGGGCAAGTTGGACACGAGGACATTTGGTTAATGGGGCTACATAGTGAGAGCGAATATGAACAAAGGCTTTGAAATCAGGGCAGTTAGAGAATGCAAACACGAGCAAAGGAATGGAAAGCTGCAATATACAGAGCAGTGGGACATGCCCAGCGGGTCAGGGTGTACTAATGGAGAGAGCAAAACTGAGGCAATATCACAAACTTACAGCAGACACGACCGGTTCTGATCCAGACAGTCGGAGCGAGTTACCTACAGTGGGAGAATTTGATATTGAGTCTGGAAAGCTCCATTGTACCCAGATGGAAGTTATTGTGCTGTTTCTCACACTTGCATGAGTTTCATTATATCAGTGCGGGAGGCCACAGACAGAGGTCAGAGTGGGAGCAGGAGAATTAAAGTGGCTGGCAACCAGGAGACTGCGGACAAAGTGTAGGTGCTCCCAATCTGCATTTGTTCCTTCAATGTAGAGGAGACCACACTGTGAACACCAAGTGCAGTGCAATGGATTGGAAGAAGTGTAGGTGAATCACCTGCTTCACCTGGAAAGACGGAGTCCCTGGAGGGTAGGAAGGGAAGAGGAGAAAGGACAGGTACAGAGATTTGGGAAAGTGCTATAAGATGGGAAATGATTTTTGGAGTCAGAAGAGGGGGCCAGGGAGTCAGGGAGGGAGCGATCCCATCAAAATGTTGAAAGGGGAGGGGGATAGGTGTCTGCTGGTGGGATCTTCTTGGAGCTGGCAGTTTGTGGAGGATGAGCTGCTGAATCCATGGGCTGGCGGGAGGGGAGGATCAGCAAACTCTGGGATGAGAGCAGAGGTGTGGGAAATAGACGCAATTTGAGTGTTCCGCCCACTACGGTCGAGGGGAAGCCACGCCTCAGGAAGAAGAAAGACACCTCGGAGGCACCTACGTGGAAAGTCTCAACACCGGAGTAGATGTGACAGAGACGGAGAAACCGGGAGAATGGAGCAGAGTCCTTTCAGGAGGCAGGGTGGGAGAAAGTGTAGTTGAGAGAGCCGTGGGAGTTGGCGGACTTGTGATGGATGTTTGTTGATTATTCCTTGAGGTAGAGACAGAGAGATGGAGAAAGGGAAGGGTCTGAGATGGACTATGTGAAGGGGAGGGCAGGGTCGGACTAGGCAGCAGGAGTGCTGAGATGTTTAAGTCTATAGGAGTGCAAGAAGCAGCACTGATACACCTGTGGATGGACCCAGCAGAGAGTTGGGAGAATGGGTCCCAAGTGGAACTGAAACAAGGACTGTTCATGTGTGCGAGCGAGTGGCCACAGCTGCTCCTCCCATCCAGAGAAAGTGAGTGGGGTCACAGGGGAAGTTGTTCAATGTGAGGACAAAGTGGGAGTTACTGATCCCAGCTGTGAGCTGTTACTGAGCTCGGGGTTGGGGTGTTTGTGTCAGTGAGTGAGTGGGTTGCCCTCCCAGGGGTGGCGACGTTACCCTCCTGGGAAGGGGGAGCCTGCCGATGTGTGGGGTGGTGTGGGACGTTACTCCAGGGTGGGAGCCACTGTTCTGGGATGGGGGGAAGGGCGGAGTACTACATCTGGGGGTGGGGAAGGAAGTGTTGTTCTCCCAGGCTCTGGGGGGGTGGGGTTGGAGGGAGTGGGTGGGGGCAGGTAGGGGGCAGTGAGCCGTTCCCATCCAAGGAAAATCATGAAGCATTTAGTCACTTTCTCTCTCCATACACATTCCCTGAGTGTGCTCAACCTTCCTTTTGGCCTGTCACTGGTCACTTTGGGGCTGGCACAGTGCTACAGCTGCCAGAACTGTCACCTCACAGCGCCAGAGACCCAGGTTCAATGCTGACATAGAACACACAACAGTACAGCACAGGAACAGGCCCTTCGGCCCACCATGTCTGTGCTGACCGTGATGCCTGTTCAAACTAATCTCATGCCTGCACAGGGTTTATATCCCCGGTGCTGTCTGTGTGGAGTCTACACGTTCTCCCAGTGACTGCGTGGGTTTCCCCCGGGTGCTCCGGTTTCCTCCCACACTCCAAAGGGATGCGGGTTGGTAGGTTAATTGGTCACTGTGAACCACACCTAGTGTGTAGGTGAGTGGTCGGCTCTGGGGGGAGTTGGTGAGAATGTGGGGAGAATTCAACGCAGTCAGTGTAGGATAGGGACACACAAAATGGTGGATGTATGGCTGGGGTGGACTCGATGGGCCGAAGGGCCTGCTTCTGTCTTATGTGACCATGGTCACATAAGACAGACCAAGGTAACCATGGTCACAGAGTCTATGTCTCTGTGACCATGGTTACCTTGCTCTTGGTGTGTCCTGGTCAGTGCTCAGTTCCACCCACAGGGACTAGGCAGATGTGAACAGGAGACTGCCTGGTCCGTGGACCTCTGCCCCCCACTCTCCAGCTGCACCATGTCCCTGCCTGGACTGACTGCCTCGCCCCCCAGCCCCAAACATCCCAGTCCATGAATTCTAATAACTCCAACATGCATGGCCCTGTGAGGATTCCCCCTGGCCTTCCTGCTCCTGATGTCAGCCCTCACCTGTACAACTTGCTCCTATCACACTGAGAGTGGTTTATGTGACCCTGGGACAGGAGTCTGACTTTTAACCCTGTGGGTGTAAATCGGACCTGAAAACACAGGGCATGAGCCTCTGACGCACCACGACTTACAGCTTTAGAGTTGAGGACTTTGATCAGTTGTATGAAGGAGGTGGGGAGGTCTGGAGGCATTCAGGGAAAAGTGAACGGGTTCATGAGGGAATGAAATGTCACACTGATATGATGAAAGGGAGGCACAATCGGTGTATCTTGTAGAGCCGCTTCCTCACAGCTCCAGTGACCCGGGTTCGATCCTGACCTCCGGCGCTGTCTGTGTGGAGTTTGCATGTTCTCCCTGTGACTGCGTGGGTTTCCCCCGGGTCGTCCAGTTTGCTCCCACATCCCATGGGGGTGGGTAGGTTAACTGTCCGCTGTAAATTGCCCCTAATGTGCCGATGAGTGGCACATTAGGGGCAATTTCTGGGGGAGCATGACAAACATGGGTAGGAGCTCAGCAGAGCTCGACCATGAATAGATACCTGGTGCTCACAGTGTGTGGGGCAGGCCACTGGCAGCAGATGCAGCACAGCCTTAGCCGCCTGCCGTTTACGGTGCACCTTTCACAACCTCAGGACTTCCCCTTGCAACCTCGTCCCAGCGACAGGAAGGAGCGTAGCGGACAATCCGTGGAAGCTCCCACAAAGGTGGAGTTGACCAGATGACCTGTTTTGGTGACGTCTCAAGGCCTGTTAGTCGTGTCCTGAACTCGAAGCCTGGGAAGGTTCCAGGTCACCAACAGCCCTCCAGCACACGACGCTAACGCTGAGGGGGGTGGTGTCGGTTGGCTGTTTGACTACACAGTGCATCACAGACAAAAAGCCCCCTGATTCCACAGTCACAGGTAAAGCAATCCATTGAGAACTGGGCAGCCATCAGGAACGGGAAACACGGACTTTTTTTTCCTCACCTTCTCCAATTCAGAGAAATTCCCCCAAAAAATGATCAGGATTGCACCTCGTGGTTGACTGAGGCCAAACTAAGATGAAAACATTCCTGAAAGGTTTTATGTTGTTGGTCCAATGATATCAGCCCTGGTGAGACCAGGTCTGGATTCTTGTGCGCACCTCCTCTCCCAGGATTACAGACACCCCGGCTTGTGGACACGCCATAGGTGAGCGTTTGGGAGACTGACAGGATGGGTGGGGATAGATTTGTCAGCTGCTGCGGGGCTGCAGACGTGATCTGCCGCGCGGGAATGGGGCAGTTCCGCATGCCTTCTCTCACCCTGAGCCACAACAATCGGGGGCTAGGTCAGACCGAGCAGAGCTGGGGGGTGCTGACCAGACGCACCCACACACTCATCGAGTCAGTGAGACCGGCTGGCAGCCGCTCTTCCCGCGCCAGCTCGCTCCCCCTCCTGTCACAGTTGTTTCTGTGATTCTCTCCCACACACATTTCTGACTTAGGAACGGTTCTCAGGAACAGAACCCTGCGGTAACCCGGGAACTGTCTGAACAGGGTCTGGTCTCCCTACTCAAGGAAGGACATACTTGCAACAGGGGAATACAGCAAAGGTTGACCAGAACGATTCCTGGCAAGGAGGTCTATGGTACAAGGAGAGATGAAGACTCTGCCCATACTTTAGAATTAGAAGAGCAAGAAAAGATCTAATTGAGACATATAAAACCCCTACAAGGCGTGACAGGGTTGATGCAGTGATGACGTTTCACCTGGCTGTCGTGTTAGAGTCACACTCTCAGAATAAGGGATTGCTCATTCATGGAAGAAAGTTCTTCACCAGGATAGTGGCGAATGTTTGGAATCCTCCAACAGAGTACTGCAGAGGCTCAGTCCCTGACACAGGTCAATAGATCTTTAGATATTAAGGAATCACAAGACAGGGGGTTAGTGCAGGGAAGTGGACTCAAGGTGCCGGATGGCCTGCCCCCTGCTTTACTTCTTATGTCTTGTAGGAGCAGCAGCAGAGCTCAGTGACATGGAGGCCGAGGGCAGCAAATCAGCATCAGTGAGGGAGCTGCTGCCAAAGAAATATAAACTGAAACAAATTTGTGGAAGATCCATAAAAATTTACAATATACGTAATCAAGGACATCCAGGAACAATTTTAAAGCAATAATTTAATAAAAGGCTTTAGATAATAGTTGTAAACCAATCAAGCTTCATTGTCACGCATCAATGTAGCAGCCAATTACGTTACAGTATGGAACCTACCCTCAAACATTTATTGTTGTAGTTTTGAATTGTAGGATTAGATTCTAGCCTGTAACTCAACCCTGGGTGTGAATTACAACTATATAAACTACAGGGGTTCCCTGGGTTACAAATGACCTGACTTATGGAAGTCTGACTTTATGCAAATTCTCCCTTACGTTTTTAACAAATTTTTCAAGCTGGTAATAATATTGTTTCAAGGCATTCATTAATGCTTGGATAGAGTATACATCCATTAATTTAATTATGGGTAGTGTTGGGGTAATTATTCATTGAAATGAGAGAACTATAGCAAGAGTATGTAGAGTGATACGTTTTCTATAGAAAGTGGAGACTTCTAACTTACGGAGAAATCAGCTTGCGGACAGTTCTCAAGAACGGAATCCTTACATATCCTGGGGGCTGCCTGCACTCATCTGCCTCGCTTGGATTCCAGTCTAGAGCCGTAGAATCAAACAGCATGGAAACAGGTCCTTCCGTCTGACATCCAAGATGCCTACCCGATCTAGTCCCATTTGCCTGTGCTTGGCCCACATCCCTCCAAACTTCCCTATCCATGTACCTGTCCAAATGTTTAATTCCTAAATGTTTGCTCTTCTATGTGTTAAGGGCCCAGTTAGATTACAAACTGTGCCTCTTGAACTATCGGTTATCCGGATTCCTGGCCCAGTGAAAACAAATGTCCCGTGTCTCCTGCACAGCCACCATTCACGGTGTGAGGCACGCCTCAGTGTACTAAAAGGGTTGACAGAAAAATATGTTCAGGAAACCATTGCCATTTAGATCTAACTGGGGTAGGAAAGCTTCTTACTCAGAGATGTAATATACCAACGTTCACTGAAAATATAATAAAGAAATGTTAAGACAGTTTTCAAAAAACTATCCATGAACCTGTCCAAATGCCTTTTAAGTGTTGTAATTGTACCTGCATTGACCACCTCCTCTGGCAGCTTGTTCTATATACCCATCACCCTCTGTGTGGAAAAGTTGCCCCTCGGTCCCTTTTAAATTTTTCCCCTCTCACTTTAAACCTGTGCCCTCTAATTTTAGACTCCCCCTACCCTGGGGAAAAGACTGTGACCATCGACATTATCTGTGCCCCTCATGATTTTATGAACCTCTATAAGGTCACCCCTCAGCCTCCTTCGCTCCAGGCAAAACAGTCCCAGCTTATTCCGTCTCTCATAACCCACACACTCCAGACCCGGTAATATTCTCATGAATCTTTTCTGCACCCTTTCCAGCTTAATGACAACCAATAGCTAGGCGACCAGAACTGTGCACAACACTCCGTGTGTGGTCTCACTGACGTCTCGTACAGAAATGGGACTTCCAGCATCTGTACTATATTGATTTTCATTTACTGGCATACACCTGTTGAGCCAAGTGGTTTGTTCCTGTGCTTTAAGGATTATGTCACTTCTCTGTTCAAAATTCTCTTTACAGAAGGCTGTAGGTAATGTAAAGGCTGTAAATTGCTCTCACCATGAAAAATTTTACCCAGTCAGTGATAAACCGCTTCACTGCCATGTTAGTGTTGATGTCCCTAAGATGGCAGATTTCATTAAGGCACTCGTTGGTTGGAGGTGTGAAGGTCAGCACATTGCCTCCACCAAACCAGCAGGCAAGGTTCCTCAGGCTTGGGACATCTCTCCCTAATCATCCCACATCCAGGGTGCCTTCTGCTGCTGACATCAGATACACAATTTTTCTCCGGCTGAGTCAGGTCACGCAAGGATTTCCCTACAATTGTGCTAACCATGACAACTACCTGAAGATACACAAGCAACAGGTGACAAAGGGATAGCGTGAGTGAAGGAAGCTTCCCACATAGTCATACTGCTCTGTTGCAATACAAAAGCATCCAGGAGGTTATGTTACACAATGCAAAACCTGTTTAACTGCTTCTGACATCTGGAAGATAGCAAGAAAATCCTGGAGCTTTTGATTGATTCTCTTTGCATGTAGATGCAGAAAATAACAGCTTGTTAAAGATAAACTGTGGATATCTTTATAAGCTCTTTCAGTAATGTATCACAACAATGAAATAAAACAATAATAGGGAAATAAAGATCCAAAACTCCACATTCATAGATCACTAACACCTGTTGCAAAGGTCAGAAAAATGTAAACAAGGAGCTATCTTTTCAATCTTTGATATTTCTGTGGTAATACCTTATGGTGATGTTAATGTTAAATATGTTACTGATACAAGCCTGGCTTCGTGGGAGCAGCAATGAGACGCTGATCACTCCCCACAGGGTTGGGTGATGGTCTTAATGTCATTTACTTCGAGGTGTGCCTTCTATGACTGCCGACCTGTGTTTGGTGTGTAATTAAAACCCTTTCCTGGGATCACTAAGAAAACCCTGGGCAAGTTGAAGAGGGTCTCAGATATTAAGACTCTGCTTTAGGTCTGGCAATTATTTCCAAATTTCCTCAGGCCATGCCAGCTCACAGAATAATCCCATTCCTCACTAAATTTCCCTGTAATCTATTCTCTGGACATTATCATCCACTGCTCCTGGATGCTACCTCTCACCTACGCACCAGGAGCAATTTACAGTGGTCAATTAACCCACCAACCCATCATTGGGATGTGGGAGCAAACCCCACACAGAGAGCACCGGAGGTCAGGATTGAACCAAGGTCACTGGAGCTGTGAGGCAGCAGCTCAACCTACTGTGTTACTCTGCCGTTCCCCCACGCACCAACCCCCTCTTTAAAGACAAACGCCAGCTTTACTTCAAGCTGTGTTATATATGTTCAATACATTCACCTGTAGCCCAGCACAATTCAACCTGCCTGGACACAGCTATCTTCATGCTCCCCTGTGTCCTGAGACTAGGAATTTAAACCAGGAATCCATCTTCATTGGGAATAATGAGCCTTTGGTCAATCTCCAGTTGTGCGGATTAAACTACTGAAGATGACCCAGGCTTTAAAATGACGCTTTCGGTTTCATCTTGTGCTCACTCCTCAGTCAGATCGATCTCCCTGGTTCGGAGGACTCCCTTCTTCCAAAACTCATGGGGACCCGAGTCATACAATCGTAGAGTTAAACAGCACGGAAACAGGCCTTTCGTCCCAACTTGTCCATGCTGACCAAGGTGCCTACCCAAGCTAGTCCCATTTGCCTGCGTTTGACCCGTATCCCTCCAAACCTTTCCTATCCATGTACAGTACTTATCCAAATGCTTTATAAATGTTATTACTGTACCTGTGTCAACTACTTCCTCTGGCAGATCATTCTGTATACGCACCACCCTCTGTGTGAAGAAGTCACCACTTAGATACCCTTTTAAATCTTTCTCCTCTCACCTTAAACCTATGCCCTCTAATTTTTGGTTCCCTTTCCTTGGGAAAATGACTGTGTGCATTTACCCTATCTATGCCCCTCATGATTTTATACACCTCCATAAGATCACCTCTTGGCCTCCTACACTCCAAGGAATAAAGTCCTAGCCTGGCCAACCTCTCCCTGTAACCCAGTCCCTCGAGTCCTGGCAACATTCTTGTAAATCTTCTTTGCACACTTTCCAGCTTAACGATGTCTTTCCCATAACAGGGTGACCAAAACTGAGCACAGTACTCCAAGTGCGGCCTCACCAACGTCTTGTGCTCTGAAGGGAGGTTGTTATTTAGGGAGTCATGCAAAGTAAGAGCTGGATCAGGGCATACTACAGTCCTCTCATAGCACAATGACCTCTGGCAGTGCCTGAGCTCCAGATCTGGCAGAAGAGCAGGAAGGTTATGCTCCAACTTCATAAAACATTGGTCAGACCTCAGCTGGAGTCCTGCGTGCAGTTCTGGTCACCCCACTGTACAAAGGATGTGATAGTGCTGGAGAGGGCGCAGAGGAGGTTCCCCAGGATGTCGCCTGGGATGGAACAGTTCAGTTACGAGGAGAGACTGGAGTGGCTGGGTCTGTTCTCCCTGGAGCGGAGGAGGTTAGAGGCGACATGACTGAGGTACATAAAGTTATGAGGGGTATAGACAGGGAGGACCGCAAGAAACTTTTCCCCGTATCAGAGGTAGATAAAACTGGAGGACATGGATTTAGGGTAAGGGGGAAGAGATTTAGAGGGGTTCTTAAGGGGACCTTTTTCACCCAGAGAGTGGTGAGTACCTGGAACACACTGCCGGAGAGAGTGGTGGAAGCAGAGTCGCTGACAGCATTTAAGAAGTGAGCACTTGAATCACCCAGGTGTAGAGGGCTATGGACTGGGAGATGGGATTAATACGAATGGGTGCCATTGGTTGACATGGAGGTGATGGGCCAAATGGCCTGTTTCCATGCTGTATGACTCTAGGACTCTATGGGTAAAGTTCAGGAGAACAGCTGCTGCCCATTGAAAGTGCTACCAACGCTAACCTTACCTTACAGAAGACTTAAAATTCAGAGGCTGGCGGAAAGGACCTGTGGTTAGGGGAACTCCTCCAGTCCTAACTGAAGGAAGAAGAACCATCTCAAATTCTAGTTTAGGGTTGAGCAAAAGCATCCAATCCCAGTGAAGGGGTGAGGAAATCCCTCCAACCACGTTTTACGGTTAAGGGAACTCAACCAATTCTAGTTTAGAATTCACAGAAATTATCCAATCCCACTTTAGGATTGAGGGAACTCCTCTAATCCCAGTTAAGGGGTGAGGGAACTCCTCCAATCTCAGCTAAGGGGTGACAGAGCTCCTCCAGTCCCAGCTAAGGGGTTCGGAACCCCTCCAATCCCAGCTAAGGAGTGACAGAACTCCTCCAATCCCAGCTAAGGGATGAGAGAGTGCCAGCATGCTGCGCCATCCCAGTTGACCTTTGCCATGTTTTCTACAATCAATTAGCAACATGAAATCTAATTCAAATTTGAAATTCCAAAGTTCAACATTTATCTCATGAACTTAAACAGAACATGGTTTTGATAAGTCGTTATATTTCTGTGGAATGCTGCGTTCATAGTTCTCAGGTTGAGGCACTTGAACATGATATCATTAACCACTTCACTGCTGGGGAAGCCGATGGGAGGGAGTCATCACAGAACATAGAACGGCACAGCACAGGAACAGGCCCTTCGGCCCACCACGTCTGTGCCGAACACGATGCCAAATTAAACTAATCCCTTCTGTCCATACATGGTCCACATCCCTCCATTCCCGGCACAGTCATGTGCCTAGCTAAAAGCCCCTTGAACCACCACTTTCGTATCTGTCCCCACCACCACCCCTGGCAGCCTGCTCCAGGCACCTTGTACCTTATTGAACTGCACTTTCTCTGCAGCTGTGACACTTTACTCTGTACTGTTATTGTTTTTACCTGTACTATATCAATGCACTCTGTACTAACTCAATGTAACTGAACTGTGTAATGAATTGACCTGTACGATCGGTGTGCAAGACAAGTTTTTCACTGTACCTCAGTACAAGTGACAATAATAAACCACTCACAATACTAGCTCTGCACATTCCCTTTAAACGTTCCCTGTCAACTTAATGCTCACTAGTATTTGACATTTCTAGGCTGGGAGAAAGATTCTCACTGTCTACCCTAATTATGCATCTCACACCTTTATAAACTTCGATCAGATCTATCGAGGATACTCTGGCCTGTCACATCTAGAGTTTTGCCCAAGGTCAGCCTAGGCTAAACAGAATCACCTCTGTGTGCTCCTTACGACTGGGAGGGGGCAGTGGGAGGGGTGGGTCTCTGATGCTCTTTATGAGGGGTGGGACACCTTGACTTTCTGAGAGGGCTGAAAGGGGCTCCACTCTCCCAATGCCTGGCTGGTGTGTGCTGGTGGACGGTGGGAGCTAACACCGGGAACGTGCAGCAGTCACCACCTCCTCATTCTGTGACATCCTGGTACACTAAAGTCTTCCGCTGGGAACCAATGGGTGGCTGTGCAGTGACAGAAAGGCCGGTGCCTCTCTGTGGCTAGGTTGCTCAACTGGGAATCCAGAGTCCCGCCAAGGCAGGTGAGAAGTTTATATAATTAAGTCGATTCTGAAATTAGAAGCTACAACCAGTAATGGCGACCTTAAAATTGCAGAACGGTTGTAAATCCAATTGTTTCACTAAGTTCATTTAATGCTTGTCGATGAGCCGACCATTTGTTCCATTCAGATACTCCTCTGTTCAATAGGATCTTGGCTGAGCTTTTCCCTTCCTACACCCCCATATTCTTTGATTCCGTTAATATCTAAATGTCTATTAAATTCTACCTTCAATTTACAATTTACAGTGTGTAATTTACACTGATTATTAGCTCTCTGACAATTTGCCAGGATTTAAATGTCAGCTGTGTGGATACAGCGCTGGGTTTCAACTTGGACTCCTGGGGTCTGAGTTCTATACCCCCATAGAGACACTATTGAACTCAGCCCACAGACCACTTCCAAAGATCCACCACCCTCTGGGTGAAGACATTTCTTTCCGTCTCTGCCCTGAATAGTTGACTACTTATTCTGAGACTCTGACCCCAGGTTTAGACACCATCAGGGGATTCATCAATCGCACAGCTCCCTGATAAACCCTGTAAGAATTGGTACCTGTCATTGAGATAAATGAAGTGAGTCTTTGTGTTTGGTGAATGGCTCAGTTCCAGGACAAGTATTGGACACTGCCAGTGATACACATTTCCGTTCAATAAATTTTATTAAAAGGCAAGGCTCACGCTGCTCTGCATGACCTTTGTACTCATACAGCGGAAGATATTTTCCCTTAACGGGAGCTGACTGACATCTAGGTGTGTCTCCTCACCCCACCCCCCAACCACCTCCCGCCAGTCTTGGGAAATCTCGGAGCCCACTTTCTCTTTCTCGGTGCCACAGTTAAGCTTTCTCTCCAGTGTTAGACTGACCTCCAAAAAGGCCTGAGGGGACCTGATCCAGTCACAACATAGCTCCCCTTTAAGAGGATTGTCCTGGAGAGTGGTGCATGCTGGCTTTGTGGTAGCCGGTATGCACACTATTAGATCCCAACATCTTGAGCAATCGGTTCAATTGTGGTCAATGGCAGCGGGCACTTGTTCTTTGCTGCTATCAACCACGCTTCTTAGTCCTGTCCCTGTTAATGGGGCTATCGAACTCAGAGCCCTGGGAGTCCAGGTCTAAACCTGGATATCGGTGTGAGAAACAAGACACTGGTGGAACTCAGTGGGTCAGGCAAGATAGAGGAGGGGATGGTGGAGACGGTGACAGAGGCTGGGAGGTGATGGGTGAAGGCAACAAAGGGCTGTAGGTGATGGAATCTGATAGGAGAGGGAGGTGGGTCACGGGATGAAGGGGGGGAGATGGGGAGGAGGGCAGATGGGGACAGTGGGGAGGAGGGGAGCCAGGGTGGGTAATGGACAGATGGAGCGGGTAGAGGAGAGGAAAGAAACAGGGTGATAAGGGGTGGGGTGAGGGGAGGTAGAACTCCTCTGTCTCCCTATCACCCCTCCTCACCTGGATCCACCTCTCACCTGCCAGCCCTTCCCCTTCCCTTCCACTCGGCTGTCTCCCCTCTACTCTTTCAGTCCAGATGCAGGGTCACGACCCGAAATTTCGACTGTCCGTCTCCCTCCACGGATGCTGCCTGACCCCGCTGAGTCCCTCTAGCATCCTGTTTTCTTGCTCCAGATCCCAGCATCTGCAGTCCCTTTGTGCCTCCTCTTGGATTGGTGTGGCTGCCCAGTCTCCCATTTCCTAACTAGATTGTTGGAAACCTTCAGAGATTAAACAAAAAGTGAATATTTGCAGTAAATTGCCCATTGTAAATTCTTGGTTCAATGGTAGAAAGTAAATAAGAGCTGGTATTACAATGGTGTTCTCAGAAAATACCTCATTGTGCCCATAGGTTACTGAAATGGATACGTGTAATATAACTCAATGACTCCAGGTTCAAGAACACTTTTACTCTTTGTGCACTGACAGTATTTATAAACACATTTCCAGCTCTGGAGCCAACCACTCTCCGTTGCTACGTGGGAGCATGAAATCAATGCACAAAGCTCTTTCATCCAAATTACTCAATCCCTACTTCAGTGCTTCGGTAATGAAATGCTGAAAGACCAGAAATCAGAAGCGGTGGTGAAGTTGATGCAGTGCTCACGGTAGCACTGTTGATTACCCTGCCACCTCTGACAGTCAGCGGCAGGTTGGGCCCGAGAATGTCACAACAGTGTTGCATTAGGAGGAAGAGTCCAGCCCGGTCCACTGAAAAGGTGCGATGTGCATCTCCCCATTGCCGGTCACTTCAACTCCCCCTCCCACACTATCACTGATATGTCAGTCCTCGGCCTCCTCCACTGCCAGGAGAATTCCAAGCGCAAGCTGGAGGAACAGCACCGGTTTAGAACCTTGCAGCCTAATGGCATGAACATTGAATTGTCCCACTTTAAGTAATCCCCACACCCCCTCCCAACCATACCTCTTATCTTCCCTTTCCTAGCCTCTCTCTCTTTTTCCTACCCCCCCCCGCCTTTTTTCTCTCCTTCCCTTTGACCCATCCCCCAGTGGATCTGCTCTCCTCTCCTCCCCCACACCTGCCCATCACTATCTCTTACCTGCATCTACCTATCGCCACCCTGTGCCCACCCTGCCTCCCCTCTTTTGTCCACCTATCACTGCTCTGCTTTTCCCTCCTATATATCGGGTTTCCCCCTTTTCCTATCTTCAGTCCTGAAGAAGGGTCCCGACCCGAAACGTTGACCGCCTGCTTTTCTCCACGGATGCTGCCTGGTCTGCTGAGTTCCTCCAGCATCATCGTGTTTCTCATATAGATTCCAGCCTCTGCAGTCCTTTGTTTCGGCACGGCAGCGTAGCGGTTAGCGCGATGCTATTACAGCACCAGCGATCGGGGTTCGATTCCCGTCGCTGTCTGTAAAGAGTTTGTACGTTCTCCCCGTGTCTGCGTGGGTTTCCTCCGGGTGCTCCGGTTTCCTCCCACATTCCAAAGGCGTACAGGTAGGTTAATTTGGGTTTTAAAATGGGCGGCGTGAACTCATTGGGCAGGAAGGGCCTGTTACCATTCTGTAAATAAAATTTAATTTAAATTACAGACAAATGGTTTACAGCAGAACTGGCCAAATGCGATATGAAAGAAGAAACTGAGTTACCTCAAGGTGTTCAATTTAATATTGAGTCTGGAAGTCTGCAATGTGCCCAGACCGAAGGTGAGGAGCTCTTCCTCGCAATTTCATTAGGCATCAATGTAATGGCATAGGAGTTCACAGACAGGCAGATACGACGGAATAGATGGAGATTTAAAGTGGCAGTAAACAGGAAAATGTCATGGTTCCAAGTGCTGGTTCTCGGTTCTGTCCCTTATCCCCATTGATGGGGCCTTGTTGTGCAGCACATGGTTTCCATGCACTGCTATTTGCCTAATGACACACACCTGAGTTCCATCAGGAGACTAGTATAAGAACCCTGGTTTCACAAACACTGATTGCCAGATTATTGGTCTATTTCTGGGTATACTTTGTCTCCTGGCTGCTTAGAGCTGTTAACTCTAGCGCAGTCCTGGTTTTGGGGCTTCTCCTAGAACACCCTGTTTCTGTGTCGGGACTCAGCCTCAGAGTCCTGAGGCAAGATTCCTTCTGTTTGTCATTCTGTGTCTGGTACAGAGGAAGCATCCTGACTCCAGTTTTGTTCTGGTATTCCACATTTGGGTTCTCTGACCTTGCTCTTTGTGTGACACTGACGGAAAGTCATGGTCACCCCTGCAATCTGAATATTGACATTCTGCAAAACTCATCCAATCTGCATTTGGTTTCTTGGGATTCAATATTGATGATAACAACTTTAGAGATGTTCCTTTTGTCCTCACCGTCCTTCCCAACCAGCCTCTCTGCAACATAAAACTAACCTTCTGCTCTTTCCCCATTCTGATTAAAGATCGTTAACCTGAAACATTAACTCTGTTCCCCTCTCCACAGGTGCTGCCTGACCTGCTGAGTGTTTCCAGCATTTTTTGGTTTCTATTTCAGATCTCCAGCATCAACAACTTTTGACTTTAAGTAGACAGAAACCTGGGTAAGTTGTAAGTACCTGATACTTCTAGCTAGGTTAGATGGCTTGGCTGCACTGGTCAATGTACATCAGCTCTTGAGTATGAGAGTTGGGACATCATGTTATAACTGTACAACACATTGGTGAGACCGCACTTGGAGTATTGTGTGCAGTTGGCTGAGGGGTGACCTTACAGAGGGATATAAAATCATGAGGGGCATAGATCAGGTAGATAGCCAGCCCTTTTCCCAGGGCATAGGTTTAAGGTGAGAGGGGAAAGATTTAAGAGACCTGAGGGGCAACATTTCCACACAGGGTGGTGGGTGTATGGAATGAGCTGCCAGAGGAGGTGGGTACAATTGCAATGTTTGAAAGACATTTGGACAGGGATATGGATGGGAAGGTTTAGAGGGATATGGGCCAAATGCAGGCAAATGGGACTAGCTTGGGTACTGCACTGTGGTTGGCATGGACCAGTTGGGCCGAAGGGCCTGTTTCTGTGCTGTGTAACTCTGACCAGGCAGTGGTCAAATGACAAGCTGATCTTCAGAGTGGGCCAAAGACTTTGCCTGGAGATGGACAGAGGGTCTGTGATGGGGTAAAAGTCACTGAGCAAGGGATCGGCTGATCCAACATCCTGTAGTTGGAGAAATCTGTCCTTTCCTCGCCCTGCCACCGCCATCCCTTGCCTTGCACCACCACCTCTTCTGTCCTTCAGTTCCACTGGCTCTCTGGCCTATCACAGACCCTCCCTTTTATCCTCTCAGCTTAAGTGGGCAACTTGATCAGCATGGATGATTTGTGCCGAAGGGCCTGTTCCCATGCTGCAGTACTCTGACTTTATGACTCTTACTTACCTTTGAGAATAAGCACTTTTGCAAAGGTGGGTAGAACAGAGCAGCTGTCAGGTTTTGTGAGTTCTGCACCAACTCTAATCCAGAAAGCAGTGATAGTCAGGTTTGAAAACTACACCTTCAGACCCTTATCACTTGAGAACCCCAGCAACTTGTCGTCTTGTATTGACAGCAGTGAATCTCCATGTCTGCAGAGAACAACTAGTCATGAATCCTCATGCAGTGCTTTGAATCAATTCCTTTCCCCCTACAGATGCTGCTCGACCAGCTGAGTTCCTCCAGCAGATTGTGTGTTGCTCCAGATGCCGGCATCTGCAGTCTCCATGGATCAGTCTGAGGGGAAGTACTCTTTGAGTTTTTGGAGAGTTGACTTTAGCTGAGGTGATCTTATTTTGCCCTGCAGGGTGAGGTTGACACCTTTGCTTGCCATCAATGGCCATTGATGGAAAGGAATGGAACATGACAGAACGACTGCTCCCCATTCTTTCAGCTTTTAAACAGATCTGATGTTGCCCACCACTTCAAACCCTCTACCTGCACAGACCAATTTAGATTTCTTTTAGTCACATGTACATTGAAACACACAGTGAAATGCATCTTTTGTGTAGTGTTCTGGGGACAGCCTGCAAGTGTTGTCACATTTCCAGCGCCAACATAGCATGCCCACAACTTCCTAACCTGTACATCTTTGGAATATGGAAGTAAACCAGAGGAAACCCACGCAGACACAGGGAGAACATACTAACTCCTTACAGATGGCAGTGGGAATTGAACCTGGGTCATTATGTCACTAACATATAGGGCAAATATGCTAGAGTGGTAAACTATGGCAGATCCTGAAACTATGCAGCCAAAGGAGGCTTCTCTTGTGACAAAAAGGCTTCAAGTTCACCTCACGCACTTTGTTTAGTACTTTATACCACTGAGCAGCCAGTAGGCTTCGGCAGGTAAAAGTGAATGCTGGGGTCAGCTCCATTCCTTCACCGAGCAGGGAGTGAGTGCATGTGCTTTTCGCAGGCTCTCAGTTCTAACTACCATCGTGAGCACATCGTTCTCAGGAGACAATCTAGCATCACGGGTGGATTGGGTGGTACTGCTGAGCCCCTGATGCAGCTCGTCACTGTGGCCCCCACAACTGTCACTGCAGCTCCTGCACTGCATACTCTGGTGCAGCGATCCCACTGGAGTCTGCACCCTGTAACACACTGGGGACGACCTCCAAACATTTCTGCACCAGCTGCGTTTTGTGGAACTTTGTCACAGCAACGTGAATCTTCAGGAAAGGCCCCTGACAGGCGGAGCGCTTGTAAACGTCTCTCACACCAGTCGACTCATCAAACTGTACAGCGAACCAGCCTGACATCCTCACCCTCTCAATCGACTGGATTTCATATCTTCTGCAATACCCACATGAGACAGCATCGTTTGACAAAAGAACATTGTTAATTGTCTTGACAGCTGTTCCAACCATTGGAGGCATTGTTAAATCTTCTGGTGATTAGCATTTGGCAGGCCAATGTATCAGGAGAGGTGAGACTTTCAACAACCCTTCATTGCAGTGTATAGTAGTTTCTGTTGAGACAGAACTTCTTTCACTTCCATTGGAAACTGCCACTGGCTTTTCAGATGTAAGATTGCAAGGCGGCAAATCATTTAGGAAGGTTCCATAGCATGCTTGCACAAGATCACAGCGCGCGCACACTGTGGGGTTTGGGTCCCCACACGGAAGAAACCATACCGTTATGGATGTGTCATCATCTTTGCTGTTGAAGCCCAGAGACATCCTCACCTTTACCAGCTTTCCTTCCCTTTGCTCATCACCGGCCCCATCTCTGGTACCTTCCCCTGAACTTTAACCGGCTCCAAACCATGATCCAACAGTGGGGGCTTTGCCAAACTACATGCATAATATCAAATCCTGGTGTAATTCGCTGGTTTGTTCTCCTGTTCCAAAGCATTGAACCTTGTGTGTGCATTGTTTCTTTTAAGGCGGGGGTAGACATTTCTCACCAGCTGTCACATGGACTGGGCTCATGGGGGTCTTGGTGTGGTGGTCAGGAGCTGAGACACTGGAGTCCAGGGTCTGCAGCGTGGGGCTTAATTCTCACACGGGTGGGTGCCCGGCTGGTGCACATGCACGCTCTCACACACGTACACACACAGACGCACACACACCACACATACACACCCCACGTGTACACACACAAACAAACACAGGCATGTGTATGCACAGACACACGGACACCAAGAACACACTTGCGCGCGCACACTGCATGTGTAGGTACATACATATACGCACCAGACACACACACCCCACACGTATGTGTACACACACACACCGGATCCCACTGTTACTAGAAGACCCGAAGCGGAGCTGAGATAGATTGGAATGGGAGTTGGTCACATGCAGCCCCACAGTTCAATGGGAAGCCTCACCACACTTTCTCCGAGCAGCAGCCTCGCCAGTGCCGCTCACATCCTCAGGGCCAATTGGCAGATGTAGGTCACTCCCTCAGCATCTGAGGTAGCCTCAGCTCAGTTGGCCGCTCCTTAAATTCTCTGTTTCGGAGCTTCCCTCCTTCCATTCACCCCCACTGCTCCCTCAGTCCCCACCAGCTCAAACACTCAGCACCTCTGCACACAATTGCTCCAACATTATCCTGCCTGGTTTCCCTTCCTCAATACTTCAGTTCGTCTAAAACACTACTGCCTGTATCCCGTCACCCCTGACCTCACCCACCAACAGTAATTCCGGTTTCCATGTTCTTTACACTTAAAGTTCTCATCCTCATAATTCCATCCCTGGCTCTCCCCCTCATTATCTCCAGAGTCCAGCCCCTCTTCCCCCCCACCCCTTGTCTGCTCAACTCCTCATTGGCAAAAATGCCTTCATTTTCTGGGTCTCAATCTGAAATTCTCTCCTAAAAATCCTCCTCCCCTCCGCCTCCCTTTATAAATCCCCTACTACACTGAGCGAGTATTTGCTCTCTCCACATTCATTCAATGTCCATTTTACTCATGTACCTGTGAAAGCCAAAGAGGCTGTACAAATCCTGGCTGTATTGGACTACATCATTTGGAACTGCTCTCCTCAATACCTGCCTCTCCATAAGATATCGAATTTTATGTCTCTGACTTTGTGTTTGGTTCAAGCTAATCCATCTCCATTATGGATATCCATATGGCTCCTAACTTCAGAAGCATGTCTACATGATCTTGATCGCAAACTCTCACTAATGTAACACAGCATTGTATAGCCAGGGAAAGGTGACTCCTTGGCTTGGGACAGGGCAGTCTGGTTTTGGGGCAATTTCAAGGAATAAAAATCATGTGAGAAAATTGTTTCCCGGCGGTAAGATTGTTCAAAAGGTCGGTTGATTGGCTATCTCATACGTGCCAGAAGGGGTTAGGGATACAGAAAGTATCAGAAACATCAAATACATAGAAACAAAAACAAGAAGATTCAAGTTCAAAGAAGCAGCTACAAACATCACAGCGATAAACACATAGCAAGGTACAGACAACGTGGTCCCTCCACTACATCTCTTTATCGAGAGCACAGTCTGCACAGGGAGCTTTCTCTGGGGAGAGGAGCAGACACACTGGGGAGGTGGGCTGTGGATTTCTGCTCACTAATGGGCCGTGTATGTACAAGTACGATGAGGTACGGGTACAATAAAAAACTTGCTTGCAGCAGCATCACAGGCACATAGGTACAGACAACACACAGAACATAAATATACATAGATTTTATACAAGATAGTGAAGTGCAAAACAAGACCTCAATGCAAAAGAAAAAAACACATTCAGAGACAACTCCACAGTAGTGCAAGAGGTGGTCCATTGCGTTCCATTGCTGAGGTAATGATTAGGGTTGTGCAGGTTGGTTCAAGAACTGAATGGTTGAAGGGAAGTAGCTGTTCCTGAACCTGGTGGTGTGGGACTTCAGGCTTCTGTACCTCCTGCCTGACGGTAACTGTGAGAAGAGGGCATGACCTAGGTGCCCAAGCAGAGCAGTTGCCATACCAAGCCATGATGCATCCAGATAGGATGCTTTCCATGGTGCATTGATAAAAGTTGGTGAGTGTCAAGGGGAACATACCGAATTTCTTTAGCCTCCTTAGGAAGTAGAGGCACTGGTGAGCTTTCTTGGACCTTCAGAAACACCATTTCCTATCAGACCTCTTTGAGTGTCTTTGTAGCCTCAGATTTTCAAAGGCAATGATGAGGGAGATATCAAAGGGTCCTTGATGATAGGTGCCACCTTCTTGAGGCATCGTCTCCTGTAGGTGCTGTCAGTGGTGGGGAGGGCTGTACCCATGATGGACCGGGCTGTGTCTACTACTGTCTGCAGCCTCCTGCATTCTATGCGTTGGAACTGCCACACCAGGCCACGGTGCAACCAGTCAGGATACTTTCAGTAGTGCATCTATAGAAGTTTTGTAGAGGATTTGATGACATGCTGAATCCCCTTAAGCTTCTAAGAAAGTAGAGACGCTGGGTGCACCTTCTTCGTGATTGCATCTACGTGCCGGTCCCAGGACAGGTCACCTGAAATGATAAAGTGCAGGAGTTTGAAGCTGCTAACCCTCTCGAGCTCCAACCCGCCAACAAGAACTGGTACACGGTCTCCTGACTTCCCTTTCTGAAGTCAATGATTAGCTCCTTGGTTTTGTTGACATTGAGCATGAGGCGTCACTGTGCCACCACCAACCAGATGTTCCATCTCACTCCTGCACGCTGACTCGTCACCACCCGTGATTCGAGCAACAACAGTGGCATCGTCGGCGAATTTGTAGATGGTGATGGAGCTGTGCTCCGTCACACAGTCGTGGGTGTGTGGAGGGCAGAGAGTATGGAGGTGAATGCAGATGGTGGAGCAGACTGAATGCCACCTGCCATCACACCGTTGGCTACCGTCTCCTGACATGCCCAACGCATTGGTATCTCCCTCATCATTGCCTTTGAAAATCTGAGGCTACAAAGACATTGGTCCTCAAAGAGGTCTGATAGGAACTGGTGTTTCTGAAGATCCAAGAAAGCTCACCAGCGCCTCTACTTCCTCAGGAGGCTAAAAAAATTTGGCATGTTCCCCTTTGACACTCACCAATTTTTACCGATGCACCATAGAAAGCATCCTATCTGGATACATCACGGCTTGGTACGGCAACTGCTCTGCCCAGGACCGCCAGAAACTGCAGAGAGTTGTGGGCACAGCTCAGCGCATCACGGAAACCAGCCTCCCCTCTATGGACTCTGTCTATACCTCTTGCTGCCTTGGTGAAGCAGCCAGCATAATCAAAGACCCCACCCACCCAGGTCATTCTCTCTTCTCTCCTCTCCCAACAGGTAGAAGATACAGGAGCCTGAGGGCACGTACCACCAGGCTCAAGGACAGCTTCTATCCTACGGTGATAAGGCTATTGAACGGTTCCCTTATGTGATGAGATGGACTCTTGAGCTCACAATCTACCTTGTTATGACCTTGTACCTTATTGTCTACCTGCAATGCACTTCCCTGTAGCTGTGACACTTTACTCTGTATTCTGTTATTGTTTTACCCTGTACTACCGCAATGCACTGTGTAATGAATTGATCTGTATGATCGGTTTGCAAGACAAGTTTCTCACTGTACCTTGGTGCAAGTGACAATAATAAACCAATACCATTTGGGAGTAGGGTCTTCTTTGATAGGTGTGCACATGCCCCCATTGACAAAGTTCCCAAGCAACTCTGTGTGGCCAACATCACTATGTTGACTCCTCCAGTAACAGCAGCTCCCATTGAGGTACGAGTGAGGCCCTCATGGATTAGAATTTGAACTGATAAATGCAGCAGAAGTCACTCACTGTGGGTTCCAGCAGAGTCGGCGGGATTCTGATGGTCTTACAGTCACCGAACCTGAATTCTGAAAGTGGCCAGCCATTGGTCAAGCTGAAGTGTGAACTGTTTCTCTCCCCACAGATGCTGCCTGGCCTGCTGAGATTTTCCAACATCCTTCTCGTTTTATTTCAGATTTGTAGCATCTGCAGCATTTTATTTTTGTGTATCGAAACGAGGTCCTTTCTTTGCAAAGCGAGAGACAGCACAAGACAGCAAACTGTGAGAAGCACAAACAGCTGCAGGTCGAGACTATTCGCAGCCAGAAGCAAAACGTCATCAGTGTGTTCACTCTGACAGCCACTGCAGTGTGGTCCCTGCCCTGCTCTAAGGCCGATCTTACACTGCAGCTGAAGAAACATCTCTGCGGCAACTGCAGGAGAGGCAGAAGAATTGTTCCCTGAACATCCTGGTCTCCACCTGGGATGTCCAACAAAATGGTTGCCACAGGTCGGGCGATGCTCCAGGGGTGGGGTTAGATGGACACAGAGATGGTGTGGGTACGAGGTGTCACATCAGCTCTGGACAACAGGTAATACCAAGGTTATAAACAGTCTGCATCGGCTTCAGGCAGTGGTCAGGGAAAACTAAAGACATTGACTGGGAGGGAGTGGTGAGAGGTAACCAGGGGAGGCGGGGGCCGGTGGGGGTGGGTGCCGGTGAGGGGTGACCAGGGAGGGGTTGGTAAGGGGTGATTGGGGGGCGTTGGTGAGGGGTGATTGGGGGGCGTTAGTGAGGGGTTGGTGAGGGGTGATTGGGGGGTGTTAGTGAGGGGTTGGTGAGGGGTGATTGGGGGGCGTTGGTGAGGGGTGATTGGGAGGGAGGCGTTGGTGAGGGGTGACTGGGGGGGCATTGGTGAGTGGTGACGGGGACAGCGAGGGGTGACTGAGGGGTGGGAGGGGGGTGTTGGTAAGGGATGACCAGGGAGGGGACGGTGAGGGGTGACCAGGGAGGGGACGGTTGAGGGGTGAAGGCCCGAGCCTTGTTCTTCCCACCAAAACTCCCCACCGTCCAGGACAGAGCAGCTGGCATTGATTTTGGCACTGAATTCGGTCCCGTTCTCTCCTGGGCTTACCGCCCTTGCAAACCCCTCCTCACAAAAGTCTGGGGACAGGATGGACACAAGAGGAGTCTGATATGTGGTCTGTAAGCTCTGATCTAGTGAGTGCCCTATGTCAGGCTGTGTCTAGGCTCGCGTGTGGGTCAGCTCTCCCAACTTTGACACCAGAATCGTACTTCACAGACTATGCCCTTGTCTATGTCCGTCCCACTAGTAGGACAGGTCCACCCAGAGGAGGTATATTGTCGAGCAGGAGTGGCCCTTGGAGGTCTCAACATCGACTCCAGACCCCATGAAGTCTCATGGCATCAGGTCAAACACAGGCAAGGAAAGATCATCCGGATTACCACCACCCGTCCTCCCTCAGCTGACGAATCCGTGCTCCTCCATGTTGAACAAGGGCACGGAATGTTCTCTGGGTGGGGACTTTGGTCTCAATCACCAGAAGGCGTTTGGAAGCAGCAGCACAGAGCTGCCGGACTGGGTCTGCGGCAGGTAATGTCGCCAACCGGAGCACATTCCCTACCCTCGCTGCTTTACCTGAGTCAGAAGCATCTGAACATGATAGGTGAGTAGAAGTGACCATAGCACAGACCCCGTGGAGACAAAATCCCACCTTCACTCCGTGGACACCCTCCAGTACGTTGTGGGCTCTACATTTGTGCTAACCAGGACAGACTCAGAATCCGGCAGCTTAAATGTGGCCATCAATGAGACACTGTGGGCCATCAGGAGCTGCAGAAATATCCACCCCCTCAACCTGTTAACCTCATGGTCCCACACATCCCTCACTCTGCTGCTACTGTCAGACCAGGGATTGACCCTGGTTCACTGAGGACATGATGGATGGCGGTTAACGGCAGCCCCAAGGACATCCCCAGCCTCAGTGATGGCGGGGCCCAGCACATGAGTGTTACAGACAAGGCTGAGGCATTCACAACCATGTTCAGTCAGAAGTGATGAGTGGACGATCCAACTTGGCTCCCTCCCGTGGTCCCCGCTGGCATGGAAACCGGTCTCCATGTGCTACCACAGGACAACTGGGAACTCTGGACACAGCAAAGGCTGCTGGACCAGACAACATCCCAGCTGCGGTAATGGAGACATGTGTCTAGAACTAACTGCAGCTCTGACCACACTGTTACAACACTGGCATCTACCTGACAGTATCGACAATTGCCCAGCTACAGCCTCTTCACAGAAAGCAAATCTAAGCTGACTAATTGGTCCCCAATCAGTCTCCGCTCAACCATCACTCGAGCGATGGAATGTGTCGCTGAGGCAGCAGTTACTCCCCAATAACTGATGCCCAGCTTGGGTTTCACCAAGAGCTGGATTCCAGGGGTGAGGTGAGAGTGACTGGCCCTGACGTCAGGGCAGGACACCAGGGAGTGTGGTACCACTGAGCCCTGGTAAACCTGAAGTCAATGGGCGTCAGGGGGAAAACACTCCATGGATGGAACCATTTCTTGTACGAGGGAAGATGGTTGTGTTTATGGAGGTCCATCATCCCAGCCCCAGGACATCACGGCAGGAGTCCCTCAGGGTAGTGTCCTGGGCCAGACCACCTTCAGCTGCTTCATCAATCACCATTGTAAGGCCAGAGTTGGGCATGTTCACTGATGATTGCCCAATCTTCAACTCCATGCACAGCTTCTTGACAGGTGAAGCAGCCCGTGCCCGAGCGCAGCAAGGCCCAGACAGCGCTCAGGCACGGGCTGATAAGTGGCAAGTAACACTGGTGCCACAAAAGCACGAGGCACTGACCAGTTCCAACAAGGGAGAGTCTAATCACCCACCCCCTGACGTTCAGTGGCAGCACCATGGCTGGGTCACTCACCATCAATTGTCCTGAGGGTCACCAGTGACCAGAAATTCAATAGACCGAACACCAGTGTGACAAGAGCAGGTCAGGGGTGAGGCATCCTGAACGGATCACTTCCTGACACCCCCAAGGCCTTTCCGTTACCGACAAGGCAAAGGTCAGGAGTTTGATGGAGTATTCTCCACTTGCCTGGATGATTGCAGCTCCGAAAGCTTGACACCATCCAGAACAAAGCAGCTCAGTTTATCGGCACCCCATCCACGACCTGAAACATCCCCTCCCTCCACCACAGGGCACCCTGTCTGCAATGTGCACAAGATGCACTGCAGTTACTCATCTGGGCTACTCCGATAGGGCCCCTCAAACCCACGAACAGTCCCACCAAGAAGAACAACAGCATTAAGTACAGGAATCCCCCCACCTGCAGGTACCCCTCCAAGCTGCACACCATCCCGACGTGGGAATACATCGCAGGCTCTTCATTCTCACTGGGTCCGATCCCAAACTCCCTCCCCACCAACACTGTGGGAGCACCTTCTCCAGAAGGATTGCAGCAGTTCTTGAAGGAAGCTGCCACCACCTTCTCAAGGGCAGTTGGTGTTGGGCAACAAACATTGGCCTTGCCAGCAACGTCTAGATCCCAGATACTGGAAAAATTAATCCAGTATTGGATGGCAGACAACTTAAGGCAATGATGGTCAAGAGAGATGGCATCAGGAGAGATCCAGGTGGACATGGATCCAAGGACAGTTTATGGAGAACTCAGGGAGGTTCGAAGGTCCTCAGGTCCTCAGGTGGGTCCATTCTCTGCTACGATTGGACAGAAAAGAACGGGAGCAGGTGATTGGTGTGGCACTCAGGTGATCGACAAGGGAGCCACAGGTGGAGGGCGGTGTGCTCAGAAGGATGGGGGGGGGGGGATGAGCGGGGTGGGTCACCACGGTTACACGAGAGGTGAAGTCTGACTTTGATAAGAGCAGTTCCAGGTCTGTGGAAGTGGTTGGAACTTCGCAAGTAAATATGGGGATGGACGAGAGGCAACGATACTTAGGTGGCACAGCGGTGTAGCGGGTAGTGCTGCTGCCTCCCAGCTCCAGAGTCCTGGGTTCAATCCTGACCTCTGTTGCTGTCTGTGTGGAGTTTGCACGTTCTCCCTGTGACGAACCCCCCCCCCCTCCCTGGGTGCCCCGTTCTCCTCCCACGTTCAAAGTACGTGCGGGTTGGAGGGTTAATTGGCCACTGTAAATTGCCCCTAGTGCGTAGATGAGCGGTCGAATCTGGGAGAAGTGGGGGGAATAAAATGGGATTAGTGGTACTGAGTGGGTGATGGCTGGCACAGACTCGGTGGGCCGAAGGGCCTGTTTCTGTGTTGTACCTCTCTATGGTTCTATGAGACCTTCGAGGGTTACACTGCCAGCGATTCTGAGGGGCAGGAAGGGGTAGGAACCCTCCTGTCTGCTGCTGCCCTCGGCAGAGATTATCTCTCCTCCTTTGGAAGGAAAGTCCTCAGTGGAGGATCCAGGCTAACCCCCCCCAAACACCTCTCTTGGTGCCCACTGGCAGATCTTCATCAGCTGGAGAAACGAGGCTCAAACCCAAAAATAAACAGAGCCTGGTGATGAGCTGATCAGGGCAGAGCAGGTTCCCTGCATCAAGGTCACCGCCTGTGAGTATCACTTACCTTGCAGCTCAAACCTCCCCAGAGTTTCCTGAGAAGTTATTCAGCCAATGGGACGAAATTTTGGAAGTGGAATATAATCAGAATCAGATTTATTGTCACTGACTTATGTGATGTTTTGCAGCGGCAGTACAGTGCAAAGACATAAAATTACTATAACTTACAAAAATAAATAAATAGTGCCAAAAAAAAGGAATAATGAGCTGGTGTTCATGGACCATTCAGAAACCTGATGGCAGAGAGGAAGAAGCTGTTTCTGAATTGTTGAGTCTTCAGGCTCCTGTACCTCCTCCCCGATGGTAGTAACGTGAAGAGGGCACGTCTCGGGTGGTGAGGGTCCTTAGTGATGGATGCTGCCTTCTTAAGGCACCATCACAACACAGGTGTTGCATGTCTCGCTTGTGCCCAAGTGAAGGGTCTTGACCCGAAACGTCGACTCTCCATTTGCCCCACAGGTGCTGCCTGACCCGCTGAGATCCCCCAGCATCCCGGTTGCTGCACGATTCCCCACCTGCTGTTTAGCCCAGGATCAGGTTTGGCAGAGAGTCAGAGGGCAGCGAGGCCAGGCAGAAGGAACGGCCGACACGGGGCAGAGTCTGCGCTTCCGATCTACACACGGGACCAGAAGGATGTAAGCAGTGATTGAGGAAAGAATGGAATACCTACACCATGCACCAGAACCTGCGGTAATGTTGGGACTGGACGGGGAACAAGGGGTGGATGGAGTTATCACAGAATCACAGTAATTCACAGCACAGTGAGAGGCCATCAGCTCAATCCCATTACTGAGCTTGTGGCCTGTAGCTTGTTACACCAGATAAAGTGTGCCTCTACAGAGTCAGCAGGAGAAGTTCACCGGGATGCTGCCTGGATTAGAGGGCATGTGTTACAAGGGGAGGTTGGACAAACTTAGATTGTTTTCTCTGGAGTGGCAGAGGCTGAGGGGAGACCCGATAGAAGTTTATAAGATCATGAGAAGCATAGGCAGCCGGTATCTTTTTCCCAGGGTCGACATTTCTGATACCAGAGGGCGTGCATTTAAGGTAAGAGGGGGGAAAGTTCAAAGGAGATGTGCGGGACAAGTTTTTTTTACACAGAGAGTGGTGGGTGTCTGTAATGCGCTGCCAGGGGTGGGGGTGGAGGCAGGTACGATGGAGGCGTTTAAGAGGTCCTTAGATAAGCACGTGAATGTGCAGAGAATGGATGGATATGGACATTGTGTAGAGAGAAGGGATTAATTTAGTTAGGTATTTAAGTACCAGTTCAAGTAGTTTGGCACAACGTTGTGGGCTGAAGGGCCTGTTCCTCTGCTGGACTGTTCTATGTTCATAGAGTCATACAGCACTGAAACAGGCCCTTCGGCCCTCCCTGTCCATGCTGACCTCCCATCCACACCAATCCCATTTCCCAGCACGGGGTCTGTAGCCTTCTCTGCCTTGGTGATTCAAGTGCTAGTCCAGATGCTTTGTAACTGTTGTGAGAGTCTCTGCATACCCCCCAGGCAGTGCGTCCCAGATTCTAACTATCCTCTGGTGAAGAAATCTTTCCTCTGGTCCTCTCTATACAACTTATGCCTCACTTTACACCTCCAACCTCTGGTTTTAGACATCTCTGTTATGGGCAGATGCTCTCACTATCCACCCTATCCATGGCCCTCCTGTACGCCTCTATAAGGCGAACACCTTAATTTCCTCTGCTCTAAAGACAATGAACCCAGCCTATACATAACTGAAACGTTCAATCCCAGTGGAAGATTCCATCCAGCGAGAGAGGTTCTGTGGTGAGAGGTTCTGCCTCCACAGAGCACAGTTCGGAGAAGTGTATCACAGCCTGAAGCCTGTACAGAGCACAGTGTGTGTGTAGAGTTTTTCAGTGTGGAGAGAGGCTTCTCCATTGTCACAGTGGTGCGTTCACCAGCCCGTGGTATGGCTGAGCCACCAGTAGATGTGGTTCTGCAGTGTATTCCTCTAAAGCATGAACAGCTGACTTCACAGGTAGTCTGAGAAAAGCAAATATCATCGACTGATGCCAGAAGAAATGTAGTGAGGTGTATGTAAAAATAAATGATCTGTCCCAAGCTGGATATTGTACCTCTCTTTACTAGCTCCTCTCAGCCCCTTCACAAAATGTATTCATAAAACCACAATAGCAGGTTACGGATTTCCGCATGCTCCATTCATCCAAGTTCCTGAAACTAGATACTGTTTAGACCTTAGTACAACAAAGCTGCCATTCTGAGCTGTGATATTTGAATTTGCAACACACAGACGGGAATATTTTGATCCCTGTGTAAACTCTCTGGGCAACCTCTCACTGTGAACCTGCCGAGTTGTCGTTAACTGAGCCACAATAGTGACAGTTCTCTGTGACCAGTTCTCACGCTGATAATTATCTCCCAGAGGGACTCATTCCTGTTGTAGTAGCAAAAAGCACGTTGGTGTCCGTATCAACATTGCTGGCACCTTGATTTGCAAGCCCTGCATTTCCCTTCACCATCACCCTGCTTGTTCTCTGTCCTCGTGTGCGGGTGACTTTTCTGCATCAGTCCACACCAGGGTCCGGTTCCCCAGCCTCCCACTCCATCCCTCACCCTTCCAACTGTCTGAGGCTGAAGCAGATGGCTGTTGCTTTTGACCCAAGACTGGGTTTCCAACCACCCAGCTCTACCTCTGCCACCCTGCCTACCTCTGCCGAGTCGGGATGTGAGAGTTCCCTCCATCCCTGGGGCCAATCCCTCAGCTGTCTGAGACCAGCTCCAGAATTCCCTCTACTTTTTTCCTCCTTGATCTATATGAATCTCCTTAAACCTGCCCCAATGCCTCACGGCCTGTGAACTGTTATTTGGTTCTGCTCTCCAGAGGCTTTTGGGCTATTTCATTTCTTAATATTTACATATTGTGGAAGTATAAGGTGTTGTTATTTTCTAGCTGGACCCTCTGGAGCCAAATTTTCCAACGGGCGGCACAGTGGCATAGTGGGTAAAGCCACTACCTCACAGCGCCAGAGACCCAGGTTCAATCCTGACCTCGGGCGATGTCTGTGTGGAGTTTGCATGTTCTCCCTTTGACTGTGCGGGTTCCGTCCTGGTACTCTGGTTTTGTGCCCATATCCCAAAGACGTGCAGGTTGGTAGATTAATTGGCCGCTGTAAATTGCCCCGGTGTGTAGGTGAGGGGTAGAATCTGGGGGAAGACACCGAGAATGTGGGGAGAATGGGATTAACATAGGATCAGTGTAAGTAGGTGGTTGATGGACGGCACGGACTCAAGTGGGCTGAAGGGCCTGTTTCTGTGCTGTATCTCTCTGTGTGACTCTAATGGACTGCAGGGCCCTGCCATTTTGCTGGCTAGCCAATGGGAAGGTGTGTGATGGAATGGCTCCCATGTGAAGTGCATCACCCCTGACCGAGAGGCAGGCAAGGAAATCGTCACCCTGAGCCCCTGAGAAACACAATGACCTAACAAAGACAAAAGTGTTTGAAGCAAATCCACTGCCAGGATTCACACACGCAATGGAGCCACACTGAGCGGTGTTACTTACACTGTACGTTATGAGTTAATTCATGGGTTATTTATAATATCAATTTCCATACCATTGATACCATGAATTATACAAATAATTTATTGGTTCCATATATTTCACTCATCAGGAATATAATTGATGAGGCAGAGCAGTGGCGAATGGAATTTAATCCAGACAAGTGTGATTTTGGTTTGTCTGATACTGGGAGAACATAAGGAATAAATGGCAGGGACCCAAGGAGCATTGATGTACAGACGGATCTTGGGGTGCAAGTATATAGCTCCCTGAGAATAGCGAGACAGGTAGATGGGGTAATGAAGAAGGTGTTTAGCTTGTTTGCCTCCATCTTGAACGTCTGCCGTGTGTGAGAATGGAACTCACCCAGCAGTAAAGATGGCATTGATGGTATGTAGAGAGTCTAGAATGTTGACCCTGAGATGATCAGGAAGGAAAGACATACACCAATATACCTTCTTCTGGGATGTCCCAGAGCGCTGTACAGTCAGTGAGGTTCTCTTCAGGACCATTGTTATACTGCAGGAAGGCCAAGGGCAATCTTCTGCAGAGCCGGCTCCAACAGACCGCAACCTGTTAATGACCAGATAACCTGCCTCTGGTGGTATTCACTGAGACATTCATAAGGGCCAGAGAGAAACTCTTTGAACGTCACAGGATCCTTTATCCCCACGAGGGAAAAACAATGAGACCTCCATCTTCAATGTGTTCTTTTTTTATTTTACAAACGTTTATTTGTTAAAAGCACTACAAAAGCACATCCAGTGGCAAACTACAACAACTAACGCAAGAAAGTAGAAAAAAAACTATGCAAACAGATGCAAACTACAAAACTACAGCAAAGAACTGACAACCGCAAAACGCACCCGCAACACTTCAGATGAGAATCGCATTCACACTGTCCACGACACACGGGATCCCCTGAGGGGTCCACCGATCACGGAACTCAACCAGGGCGCTGGCAGATACCGCGAGCTCCCTCTCCAAGGACACCCCCGCGCGGACGTAAGCCCGGAAGACGGGCGGGCAGGCAGACCGGCTGGAACCTTCGGCCGCCCGCCGCCTGAACCTGAATGTGTTCCTCCCGTGGCATGACGTTGAATTGTTGGGTTAGGTTATGAGTCATCTCTTGGGCTCTGGCCTCCTACCGGTTGAACAGCCAAGGGAACCATGTATTGAACTGAAGTCCAGAGCAGGAGAACAGGTCAAGTGTGGAGATATAACTGAACTCTCTGCATTAACAGAAAATGAGGTTGGCCTTGCTGGAACTTCAGTAATAAAGTTTTGTTTAAAAAAATGCATTGCACCCTAATTACATACTTATTGTACCCAGGTTGGGAGCAGGAACTTTACACCACTTAGTGTGAGATGCCTATTGCTGATCTGTTTCCCCTTGCCTGTAGTCAGGGGACATGTGTACTGACAACCAAATATTAGCAGTTCCAGCAATAAACAGCCATTATACACTGGGATAAGGGCAAATGTTGTGTTTGCGAATGCAGAGGGAGACAGCCAAATCTCCATTTTTAGCATTCTTATGTCTAAAACCAGCTGTTGGAGGAATAATAATCATCAATTTAGAGCTCCAAATAGTTTAGAGACAAGAAATGCAATAAAATAAACATGAATTATACAGTAATAATTCAAAGCCTATAATTAAAGATTATATTTTTCATTCTAGGTGGCTGAATCTGCCATCGTTTTTGGTCAGGAGACTTTCACAGCTGATGTGTGGCCAACTCTTTGTGCTCGGGCCTCTCTCATTGCCAACTACTGATCAGTGAGCACCTCAGATTTGTTAAACTCCATTATGTCGCAGGTGCGGCGCTGACAGCAGGTTCCTTGGGTTTGCAGACTTGCAGCTTCCTCAGTGCTCTCCTTCCTGAACTTTATATCAGGTCTCCCCTCGGCTTCCAGCGCTCCAGAGAAAACAATGACCAACTTCTCCTTATAGCTCATACTCTCTAAGCCAGGCGGCATCCTGGTGAACCTTCTCTGCACCCTCTTCATGGATCCACAGACAGAATCAGCCCCCACCAGTTATTTGCAATTGTCGCACTCCTCTTGTGAGCTCTCTAGTTTTTCCATCTCCCTGTACACATCCAATCCCCTTTCGAAGGTTACCACGGAGACTGCTTCCACCATCCGTTCAGGCGGTGACGTCCAAGTTCCAACTTCATGTTGCAGCTGTATAAAACTTTGCTTTGGCCACATTCGGAGCACTGTGTGCAGTCCTGGTGGAGGCTTTGGAGGGGGTGCAGGAGAGGTTCATCGGGACGCTACCTGGATTAGAGAGTATTATCTCTAAGGGGAGGTTGGACAAACTTGGGTTGTTTTCTCTGCAGCGTCAGAAGCTGAGGGGTGACCTGATAGAGGTTTATAAAATTATGAGAGGCATAGATAAGGTAGATAGTCTTTTTCCCGGGGCGGAAATGTCAAATACCAGAGCACATTATAGATACATTATATAAGTGGGAATTTATGGGAATAAATTTATGGGAATTTATTCATGGGAATACTAGCGGGCTTTATAGATGCATTATATTAATATAAATATACGGCATCATATAAATGTGAAATACAAGAGGGTTTAAGGTGAGAGGAGGAAAGTTTTAAGGAGATTTATGAGGCATGTTTTCTTACACAGAGTGGTAAATGCAATATTTAAGAGGCATTAGGCAGACACATGAACACGCAGGGAGTGGAGGGATATGGACTGTGTGCAGGCAGATAGGATTAGTTTAATTTGGCATCACGGTCAGCACAGACATGGTGGGCCGAAGGGCCTGTTCCTGTGCTGTTCTGTTCTACGTACAATGTTCTAACAACTGATTGAGTTAAAAGCTGATATCCCCTTCACCCCTCTGTTTTTCTGTCATTAATCACCAGAGCACGTGACTCCTGAGTGGGTAACTAACTGCCACTGAATTGAAGATTAAATTACAGGATAATGTAGCTCAGGAACACCATCTGCACCCCTCTCCATCCAGGTAGACCTGTAGCCAGACTTGTGGCATCCCATCGGATCTGATTGACTCCCAGATTTTTCACCTCCATTACTCTTTGTGCAGAGAACTTTCCTTTTCCAAGCCAGGACTTGTGTTGCTTTTGTACAATTTGTTTCAGGTATTGTTCAGGTTTCTGCTGTTCCTTGGAGCAAACGTACTCAGTAAGATCCTCTGCTGCCCTTTTCCGCAGCCCCTCTGTGCAGATGCTTAGGTCATCCTGAGCTCCTTCCACGTCATTCCTGCAACACTCGCCTTTCCCTTTTCTCCTTCAACACACGGTGCTGAAATATTTTGGCCGACTCATCGTCCACTGCCCCCAAAGTCTCACGGTCCCTTTGAGTTTGGCACCACGATAGGAAGAACCTGCATTTCTATAGCACCTTAAGTCATCCAAAGCAATGTTCAGCCAATGAAGGATCACATTACAACCATCACATTTGTAAGGCAGGAATTGGTTTGTCAGAGAGAACTTTGTTGCGGCACTTTGGAGGACATCTCACAGTCTGTTGGAGTGTCAGTCCTTCCATCTGCTGAGATCTTCCACTTCTGAATCTACGGTGTCCAGTATTGTTCACCGAAGCAAACTGGCTCCTGATTAGCAGTCTGCTGTTTTCTATTACAGTAAGTTTAGTCTAATTTTACTAGATACATAAAGGTCTAGATAATAGTCTTGTAGGAATGAGGTGACCCATTAATCTGTTCCTCTCGGTAATGGGTGACACCTTTGCCAACGCATCATATTACAGACTGTCCCCAGGTAACCAACGGGTTCTGTTCTTACAGACATCCATAGGTCGATTTTGTCTGTAAATCGGAAAGTACACACAGATCACTCAATATGGTGACCACACCTCCACAGAGTTGTAATGAATGGCATCAAACGCACATCGGACTGATAAGAAAGAACAGTTACTAAAAGTGGAGATCAAGGGGAAAGTAGTTCCGCTGTTTGTAGGAATGTACGTCATATGTACGTACGTCAGACATTTAACATAGAACATAGAACAGCACAACACGGGAACAGGCCCTTCAGTCCATAAGTTGTGCTAAGCTAATTAAACTAGTAATCAAATACCTAACTAAACTAATCCCTTCTGCCTACACAATGTCCATATCCCCCCCCATTCTCTGCACATTCATGTGCTTATCTAAGAGCCTCTTAAATGCCCCTATCGTATCTGCCTCCACCACCACCCCTGGCAGCACATTCCAGGCACCCACTACAGTCTATGTAAAAAACTTGCCCCACACATCTCCTTCGAACTTACCCCCTCTTACCTTAAAAGCATACCTTCTGGTATTTCGACCCTGGGAAAAAAATACCGGCTGTATCTATGCTTCTCATAATCTCCTATCAGGTCTCCCCTCAGCCTCCACCCAAGAGAAAACAACCCAAGTGTGTCCAACCTCTCCTTATAGCACATGCCCTCTAATCCAGGCAGCATCCTGGTGAACCTCTTCTTGCACCCTCTCCAAAGCCTCCACATCCTTCCTGTAAAGGGGTGACCAGAATTGAATGCAATCCTCCAGATGCAGCCTAACTAGAGCTTTATAAAGCTGCAACATAACTTCCTCCCTCTTGAACTCAGTGCCTCGACTAATAAAGGCCAGTATGCCATGTGCCTTCTTTACCAGCCTATTGACCTGTGTAGCCACTTTCAGGGAGCTATGGACTTGGACCCCAAGATCCCTCTGTACATCAACACTGTTAAGAGTCCTGCCATTAACTGTGAACAGTCACTTTACATTTGATCTTCAAATTTGTATGTAATAATATTACGGGAGCCAGTTCGTATGTAGGGGTGTCCATACGTCGAGTGTTTGTAACCTGGCAACGGCCTGTACTAATTGTCATGGAGTCACACAGCACAGAAAGAGGCCTGTCACCCCGAGTCCACACCAACCGTCAATTCACTCTCCCCACATTCTCATCAACTCCCCCAGATTCTCCATTCACCTACACACTCGGGGCAATTTACAGTGGCCAATTAACCTACCGGTCTTCAGGATCTGGGAGGAAACAGGGAGCACCCTGAGGAACCCCACCCGGTCACAGGGAGAAACGTGCAAACTCCACACAGACAGCACCCGAAGTCAGGATTGAACCCGGGTCTCTGGAGCTGTGAGACAGTGGCTCTACTCGCCGCGCCACTGTGCTGCCCTAGAAGGCAGAGTTCTTGCTTTGTTTTATTTAGATTTATTTATAAAAGTCCAGAGAGAGGGTTTGGTGAAGGTGAGTTAGTCTGTAGCTGCAGTGTGTTGAAACATTCCCAGTAACTCAGGTATCAGAGTTCAGGCCCTGTCACAGGAGTCCAGGGATTTGAAATCAGTTTTATTAATAATTCAGAGTTGAAATCTGTGAGCAGGTCAGACAGATGGTAGGAAGATCCAACCTTGGGAGGAGAAATCAGTCCACAGCAGTATGTGACACCCTGCGCCGGTGATGGGCAGCCCATGGTCCCCTTGGCAGTGAGGATGAAGAACAGGGACATTTGAAGAGAATGTGAAAAAGACATCAAGTAGACGTTATGATGCTCCTTTCCAAATTAGATTTATTTTTCAGCTTAGTAGAGGCAAAATGATTCGTCCTCCTTCCATACTTTGTCTCTGAAGCACCAGGGGTAATTTACAGCGGCCATTTAACCTACCAACCTGCAAGCCTTTGGGATGTGGGAGGAATCCGGAGCACCCGGGCGATACCCACTGGTCAGGGAGGCAGCGTTCGTGGACCGCACCCGAGCTGCCTGAAGCCGTGTGGTTGCAGCTCCACCACTGAGCCACTATGTCAGCTGGAGGACTGAGTTCAAACCACACGACAGCGGCAGTGGAATTTAAAGTCAGTTAAGAATTTGGAATTTGAAACAAAAAGTCAGCCATTCGCAATTTAGGAAATCTGCCGTCCTTGCCTGGTCTGTCTGTGTGAGTCTGAACCCACAGTAATATGGTGGTCACTGTGTTGAGGGGGAGATGCTGGCCTCGCCCACATCTTGAAAACAAAAATAAATATTTTCTATGTGGAACAAACAATCTGCTGGAGGAACTCAGCAGGTCGAGCAGCATCTGGGAGAGGAGAGGAATTGTCGACGTTTCGAGTCGAGACCCTGCACTAGGGCCAGCATCTGCAGTCTCTTCTGTCTCCATTGTAACACTCCACTGTGAACTCTCTTCAAGGTACGCCGGCTTTGGAGACGTTTTCCTCCTTTCTCTGACGGGAGTTCTGGGAGATTCTCTCTCACTGTGGTTCCCACTACTACACTACTACAGACTCGCGACTACAGCCACGGATCCTCCCTCAGTACCTGGCTTCACCGTCGTCTTGTCCCACAAGTTCTTTCCTCCCACAGATGTTGCTGAACCTGCTGAGGTCCTCAAGCTGCTTCCCTTCAACCATTCGGTTCCTGAACCAACCGGCACAGCCCTAATCACTGGAGTTTATCAACACTGTGACCACTTTGCACTTGTTTTTTGTTTGTTTGTGTTCTTTCTCATAAAAATTGTGTTTATGTTTATGTTCTTCGTGTGAGTGCTGCTTATCTAATGCTCTGTGCCTGTGATGCTGCTGCAAGTAAGTTTTTCATTGCACCTGTGCACACACGGACTTGTGTACATGACAATAAACTCGACTTTGACTTTGAGATTGTTTATTGCCCTAGATTCCCAGTGATTGCCATCTGTAGTCACTGTGTCTTCAATATTTTCGATGATGCTGTAAAAAACATATCAGGTATTGGATCTCAGGTTGGGAGAAGGGAAAAGGTGGTGGTTGACAGGGATTTTAGTGACAGCAGGACTGTGTGCACTGGATTCATTACTGAGCTTGGTTTTTGTGGTATATATTATGATATGGAATTAAATGCAAGTGATGTGATTAAGAGTTGAAAATCGAAACACTGCAGATGTTGGAAATTTGAAATAATGATTAAAAAATGCAAAAAAACAGTACTCAATGAACGGTGGCGTCACCACCTCTCATCCTGAAAGGGTGAACATTTACGGCACACAAGATCACACACCAAGGTTGTACACGTGACGAAGTCCACTGTGAGCCAAACGACCTCTTCCATGCTGGGAGCACCTTCGATTTGTTGGTAACGGTGAAAGCGAAGACTCTGAGTTCCTGTCTGTAGCCACGGTCTGTGGTTGAACTTCCATCAGCTGCCCAGACACTGTCTCAGCAAGGACCAGGTGGTGCCTTGTCTCGACATTCTGATGTTAGCTCTGTCTTTTCCCCTTCACTGGTAAACCCCAACCCCAGCCTCCACCACTCCACAGTGGTCCAGGGATTGCTCCTGCTGTCGGCTCACTTTCCACACCTTTCCCAATCCCAGTATCCAGAACTCCATGAAATGGCTCCTCCTCCATTCAAAGGCACGGCGCAGGGACTGCTCTTCCCTATTCCACATACATTGGTTCAAGGACCTCAACGGTGAAGTGGACGACAATCAATGCTAATGATATATATTTGATGCGAAGGCAAATAATTTATTTTGCATTGAAGTATTAATTTTGTGTTGAGTTGTAAGTAATTATTTAATTCTCTCTCAGGACAGAGATTCTGCTGCCTCAGGGGTGGGGCCGAGCCAACCTTTGGAAACACTTCCAGGGGTGAGGCCAAGGCCCTTCCACGGAATTGCTGCGGGGCTCCGACCTCGCAGTGAGGAAGGAATGTCCTTGGGATGGTGTGTGGCCCGGCGGGCTTGCTGCGTGGAGGTAGTCACGTTCCCGCCCTGCTACACTTGCCCTTCCCAGCAACAGGGCTTACGGAGGAGGTGCTGTGTGGTGACCTGGTGAGCTGATGCAGCCGTGCTCACTGGGAATGGGGGAGTGGAGCGGACACGGCCACCAGTCATCCAGCTATGGAAAGGGTGATGCTGAGCTTCAGCAGAGCTGGTGCCTCAGCACCCATCCAGGCCCTGATGCTTCTGTTGCAGTAGAAATAAACAACTGAAGAACAATTTTACAAGTTAGTACACACCCTGCTTCTGTCTCCTCTGTTTTCAGTGGGGATGTTCCTAGTTCCCCAAAGTGCTCCAACACTGGGTGTTGGTGTAATTCGGATGGTTGGACTGCAGTGGTCTCCCTCATCCACTTGCAAAGACACAAAGGGCTGCGGATGCTGGAATCTGGATGAAAACCACGACGGTGCTGGAGGAACTCAGCAGCCCAGGCAGCATCCGTGGAGAAAAGCAGGCGGCCAATGTTTCGGGTCAGGAACCTTCTTCAGGACTGAAGATAGGAAAAGGGGAAGCCCGATATATAGGAGGGAAAAGCAGAGCAGTGATAGGTGGACAGAAGAGGGGAGGCGGGGTGGGCACAGGGTGGTGATAGGTAGATGCAGGTAAGAGATAGTGATGGGCGGGTGCAGAGAGCAGATCCACCAGGGGATGGGTCAAAGGAGAGAAAGAAAGAAGGGGTAGAAAGAGAGATGGGCTAGGAAAGGGAAGAAGAGGCATGGTGGGGGGGGGATGTGGGGAAGGGGGTGGGGATTACTTAAAGTGGGAGAATTCAATGTTCGTGCCGTTAGGCTGCAAGGTTCCGACGGAAAATGGGGTGCCTTTCCTCCAGTTTGCGCTTGGAATTCACCTGGCAGTGGAGGAGGCTGAGGACTGACATGTCAGTGATAGTGTGGGAGGGGGAGTTGGGGGAGGGCAGGGTGACAAAGACACATCACTGACCAGAAACATCCCAGCAGACTGAACACTGACCTGTGTGAGGCTGGTGCAGTGGATCAGGGCATAACTTATTGCTGGATGGTCAGTCTTTTTCCCAGGGTAGGGGAGTCTAAAACTAAAGGGCATAGGTTTAAGGTGAGAGGGGAAAGATTTAAAGGGGCAACTTTTCCACACAAAGGAAAGATGGAGTTGCCAGAGGAAGTGGTAGAGGCGGGTACAGTTACAATGTTTAAAAGACATTTGGACAGGTTCATGGATAGGAAAGGTTTAGAGGGATACGGGCCAAATGCAGGCAAATGGGAATGGCTCAGGTAGGCACCTTGGTCAGCATGGACGAATTGGGCCGGAGGGCCTGTTTCCGTGCCATAGGACTCTCTGAAAAGTTGTTTGCTACTGTAATGAGATTACAACGTAACACAAGACGTTTAACAAAGGATACATGAAAGGCTTAGACCACAGTGCCACCTACCTCCTCCACAGTGTGCTTGTAGGTCAGTCTGCTGACAGGGGCTCTGCCATTGGACTGCTGCTGAGAAGAAGTCCCACAGCTGTCAAAGCCAAATCCTGTTACCATCAAAACATTCAGCCTTATCATTAAAGACTGAATTTCCCCACTACTGAAGAGAAGAACATTAAAATCATTACTGATAATTTACCTTTCAGGAGGTTCACCAGAATGATCCTGGGAATGAAAGGCTTGATGTCTGAGGAGCGTTTGATGTCTCTGGGCCTGTATTTGATGGAGTTCAGAGGATGAGGGGGGATCTCACTGAAACCCACTGGATACTGAAAGGCCTGGATATTGTGGACGTGGAGAGGATGTTTCCATTAGTAGGAGGCTCTAGGAGCTGATGGCACAACCTCAGAATAAAAGGACGTCCCTTTAAAACTGAGATGAGGACGAATTTCTTCAGCCGGAGGGTGGTGAATCAGTGGAATTTGTTGCCACAGATGGCTGTGGAGGCAAAGTTACTGATGTGTTTAAGGCAGGGATTGATAGGTTTTTGATTAGTAAGGGGGTTTAGGGTTACAGGGAGAAGGCAGGAGAATGGGGTTGAAAAAAAAACCAGCCATGATTGAATGGCGGAGCAGACTCAATGGGCTGAATGGCCTAATTCTGCACCTATATCTTATGGTCTTCATTATCTTAATTTCTGCATTTCCATGTGGGACTGGGTCTGAAGACATAAACTGCTGAAGGAGTTAGTTGGTCCTGTAGTTTGAGGGAGGTGAACTCGGAGGTGGAATTGACCTTTGAGGTTCTGTTGAAGTGTTGTCACTATGGTATTGTGGGGAATGAAGCAGCCACTGTGCACAGCAAGATCCCAGAAACAAAAATGGAATTACGGCCACGGAGTATGCTCTAAAACGAAAGAGCTGGTCATTGACATCAGGAAGGGGCACAGTGCACGAACTCCTGTTTACATCAACGGTGCTGAGGTCGAGAGGGTTGAGATCTTCAAGTTCCTCGGAGTGAACACCACCAATAGCCTGTCCTGGTCCAACCACCACGGCCAAGAAAGCTCACCAGTGCCTCTACTTCCTCAGGAGGCTAAAGAAATTTGGCATGTTCCCCTTTGACCCTCACAAATTTTTATACATGCACCATAGAAAGCATCCTATCTGGATGCATCACGGCTTGGTATGGCAACTGCAGAGAGCTGTGGACACAGCCCAGCACATCACAGACACCAGCCTCCCCTCCATGGACTCTGTCTACACTTCTCGCTGCCTCGGTAAAGCAGCCAACATAATCATAGACCCCACCCACCCCGGACATTCTCTCTTCTCCCCCCCACCGCCCCATCGGGCAGAAGATACAAAGGCCTGAAAGCACGTACCACCAGGCTCAAGGACAGCTTCTATCCCACTGTTATAAGACTACTGAATACTGTTATAAGGCTACTATTGCCCCCTAGTATGATAAGATGGACTCTTGACCTCACAATCTACCCGGTTTTGGCCTTGCACCTTATTGCCTACCTGCACTGCACTTTCTCTGTAACACTTCATTCTGCATTCTGTTATTGTTTTCCCTTGTACTTCCTCAATGCACTGTTGTCATGAAATTATCTGTATGGATGGTATACAAGTTTTTCACTGTACCTCTGTACACGTGTTAATAATAAACCAATTACCAATTTAGGTACAAAGGGAGAATATTGGTGTGGATGCAAAGGATGGCTTCTCTTTCTTTGGGTGGTGCTGTTGGTACTTTTACGTCCACCTGACGGTACAGACAGACCCTTGGGTTAACACCTCATCCAACAGATGATACCTTGCATTCGGGTTGGGGTTGGGCGATCAGGCAGAACTCAAGGTCAAAGATCCTGGCTGAGGGGAGAGTGATGCCATTTAACCTTGTCGAGAACGGAGTACAGTTACTTTTATTCACCTTCATGCTCGGTTAACTCTTTTCCAGCTGTCTGCCATCAATGCTGACTTGGCCTGGCAAGGCATTATAGACTGCAACAAAGATTTCTATCAATTTGTAAGCAGGTTAGCACTGGAGATTTGTGCCTATTACATGGTGCTGCAGTTCCCAGAGCAAATGGTCACTGGTATGATCCCAGGTCTCCGACGAGTTAGTTGACTGCGGGGGGCGGGGTCAATGGGAAGCCACAACAACTAAACCGCCGTGAGTTCCTGCCCCTGACGCTCTCCAGTGAGCCCAGTTGGGTGGTGCCCACCTGTGAGTGGCGAGACTGCTATCCAGCGGCCAAGCTCCGTCACTTGGCCACCATGACTGGTATCGAGGGAAAGGCAGCCAGTCACGCCTTCCAGGTCTGGAGTCTGATCTCCAGTCAACTCCTGGTCACTGAGTGCCCGACGTATCCAGCGTCTGGCTGCTCTGCCTTTGGCCTCAGTTGCTTTGTCACAACTTCTTAATTACCCCATGAGCATTCCTGTTGCCAAATCTGGGACTAAGGTTGTTTAGCAACAGCAACCTCGAGCTGAGCACCACGCAGGCCAAAAACGTCTGAATCGCAATATCCCAAGACCCCCCGACCCCCACCGCCAACACCCTCCCACCCTGCCTCCACTCCCACTTTCTCCCCAGGGCTTTGCTTTCCTCATTTTCACCTCCCGAACTCACAGTGCACAGTCCACGGGATGGGGGCCATTTGGCCCGTCTGCTGTTGACCACCATTTCTGCCCTATCACAGGGTGTCCACCAGCGCCCAGGAATCCCCAGGACAGGAACAACTCTCCAAAGGAGCGGTTCAGGATGTGAACAGGAGGGGACCAGTAGTGTGGAGGCTGCAGCTGAACCACTGCCGTGGAACACCACTCCCCCTGCTGGTCCTTGGCACCGGCTCTCAGATATCATTGGATCCGGCATCAAGCCAACATTCAGATCCAGGCACACAGCGTGTCCTAGTGTACTGGTGGACAAGAACTTATCACCATAAGAAGGGCACAGTAATGTTGGGCAAAGGACTGCTTCTATTTAACACTGGTATGTTGCTGTATATCTCTGGGGTACACTACCGGTGGGGATGGGTCTGTCGCTGTATAACACTGGGGTACAGTACTGGTGGGGATGGTCTGTTGCTGTATAACACTGGGGTACAGTACCGGTAGGGACAGGTCTGTCACTGTATAACACTGGGGTACAGTACTGGTGGAGATGGGTCTGTCGCTGTATAACACTGGGGTACAGTACCGGTAGGGACAGGTCTGTCACTGTATAACACTGGGGTACAGTACTGGTGGAGATGGGTCTGTCGCTGTATAACACTGGGGTACAGTACTGGTGGGGACAGGTCTGTCACTGTATAACACTGGGGTACAGTACGGGTGGGGACGGGTCTGTCCCTGTATGACACTGGGGTACAGTACTGGTGGGGATGGGCCTGTCGCTGTATAACATTGGGGTACAGTAATGGTGGGGGCCAGTCTGTCACTGTATAACACTGGGGTACAGTACTGGTGGGGACGGGTCTGTCGCTTTATAACACAAGGGTACAGCACTGGTGGAGACGAGTCTCACTGTATAGCACTGGGATACAGTACTGGTGGGGATGGGTCTGTCACTGTATAACACTGGGGTACGGTACCCGTGGGGACGGGACTGTCACTGTATAACTCTGGGGACAGTAATGGTGGGGACGGGACTGTCGCTGTATAATGCTGGGGTACAGTATCGGTGGGGACGGGTCTGTCGCTGTATAATGCTGGGGTACAGCCCTGGTGGGGACGGGTCTGTCACTGTATAACACTGGGGTATAGCACTGGTGGAGACGGGTCTGTTACTGTATAACACTGGGGTACAGCACTGGTGGGGATGGGTCTGTCGCTGTATAACACTGGGGTACAGTACCAGTGGGGACAGGTCTGTCACTGTCTAACACTGCGGTACAGCACTGGTGGGGATGGGTCTGTCGCTGTATAACACTGGGGTACGGTACCCGTGGGGACAGGACTGTCACTGTATAACACTGGGGTACAGTACCGGTGGGGACAGCTCTGTTGCTGTATAACACTGGGGTACAGCACTGGTGGGGACGGGTCTGTCACTGTATAACACTGGGGTACAGCACTGGTGGAGACGGGTCTGTCGCTGTATAACACTGGGGTACAGTACCAGTGGGGACAGGTCTGTCACTGTCTAACACTGGGGTACAGTATCGGTGGGGATGGGTCTGTTACTGTATAACACTGGGGTACGGTACCCGTGGGGACAGGACTGTCACTGTATAACACTGGGGTACAGTACCGGTGGGGACAGCTCTGTTGCTGTATAACACTGGGGTACAGCACTGGTGGGGACGGGTTTGTCACTGTATAACACTGGGGTACAGCACTGGTGGGGATGGGCCTGTCACTGTATAACACTGGGGTACAGTACCGGTGGGGTCGGGTCTGTCACTGTATAACACTGGGGTACAGCCCTGGTGGGGGCGGGTCTGTCACTGTATAACACTGGGGTATAGCACTGGTGGGGACAGGTCTGCCACAGTATAACACTGGGGTACAGTGTCGCTGGGGACGGGTCTGTCGCTGTATAATGCTGGGGTACAGCCCTGGTGGGGACGGGTCTGTCACTGTATAACATTGGGGTATAGCACTGGTGGAGACGGGTCTGTTACTGTCTAACACTGGGGTACAGCACTGGTGGGGATGGGTCTGTCGCTGTATAACACTGGGGTACAGTACCAGTGGGGACAGGTCTGTCACTGTCTAACACTGGGGTACAGTACCAGTGGGGACAGCTCTGTTGCTGTATAACACTGGGGTACAGCACTGGTGGGGACGGGTCTGTCACTGCAGAGGCCACTGGTAAGAGTGTGCATCACCACGTGGTTTGGGAGCATCTTAGTCAGATTCCAGGGAGTGTTAGTGCCAATGCTTGTCTAGGTCAAGGTATTCAGGCATTGAAGTGTTTATCCCTTGATAAGCTGTACCTTGTTTATTGTGTGTGTGTGTGTGTATCTCATCCTCGTTTTGATTCCCCCTCACGTTCGCGGTCTCCTGCGTGTGTGTGTGAGTGTGCATCTGTTCCCATTCATTCTGTCCCCGCGTTTGCCTTTGTGATTAAACCATTTTTAAAATCCAAAGCCTGTGCCCAGAGACCTCGATCTTTAGGATTCCAAAAGAACCTTTTCACACACCATCTCTCTTCCTGCTCCCAATACCCGTTCGTCACATAACCTCCCCCTCCTTCAGCATGGTAAACTTTCCCCACCCTTCTCCCTTACACCCCCAGCACCTTATCTGCCTCTGTACTTGCTTATAAGGTGTTAAATTGTGTATTTCTTCCTATTCTGATGGAAGATCCTGATGTTGGGGATTGCCTTTGTTCCCAAGTGAAACAACACAAGACCCATTCCCTTGTTGTCCAGTGTCTCTTGGAAAATTTCATGGGCATTCCTGTCATGTTCCTCCATGTGCTTTCCATGTCAGGGCTATACGGACCCCTGGAGTACAGAATTCCCCGTGGAACCATCCTATTGGGAGTACTGCAGGGAAACTTGGACCATGTTATCCATTGTACCACTGAAGGGCACCCCTGAGCCAATGTACCTCGACTCCTGCAGCACTGATCTGCAACACTTACACTTACTGTCCTCAAACCCTGGGACCCTCCACTTTGGGAACTGCCCACCAACTTTCACCTCCCAGTGTCTGTCCGATCTGTGGCTGTCAAACTCTGTTCCCTCACGCCCTCCTCGCCTCCACTTCCCTTCCCTCCTACATTACCAGTGCAGACTGCCCCAATGTCCTATCATTCCCCAACCCTAACCACACGACAGTGCCACTCAGTACTGGCCATGCTCCCTCCTCCTCCTGATCAGCTATGGTCAGGAGGACGGCCTTGGGGAAACGACCAGACAGCATATTTGTGAATGCAAATGGTGCCCTGCAGGTACACCCTGTGGGCTGCACACTGGAATTCCTGGCATACTCGATCACTCGCTTGCCATTACGGGTGCAGGAACTGCTGATTATCTCCAGAATTTTCATTCCCTCTGATATCTCGTGACCACAATATTTTGCTTTTGCATGCAATCGTATCCCATGTCTGCAGAATTAATCCACGTGATGTGTGTTTATAGAAGAGGGCTGTGAGCCATCTACCCACAGGTGCCTGAAATGTGTACTTTACCAGAGAGCTGCTGTTGCTATGGAAACTAACAATGAGGCCCTTATTGTCAAAGGTATCTCAGTTTTAAATAAAAGCTTGCATTTACTTATTCCTTGGATATTTGGGAACATTATTACAAGACTGCTTTGAAGGGGAAATGGCTCACCCATCAGCAGTGTGCATTCACAGCAACGGGGCTTGCTGAAGGTGTGTGACCAAAGTGGAGAACAGGCCTTGTACGAGCTGTTGCAGAATGATATTGAATGAGTTTACAGATTTTGTGCCCTTTAATCCAAGTGGTGCCACTCAGTAACACAATATTTGGTACTGGCACTAAAATCCCTCTGCACTCTGTGTGGTGAATATGTAGTCTCGGAATCAAATACCGAAACTCACCCTTAGAGAATTCACAAATCACTGCCCAAAAATTTGAGATATAGAATAAAATTTGCTCTTACCGAATTTGTGAGAAAAGATAAATAAAGAAACAAAATTATTATTTTTCAGTTTGTGTTTCTTGACGCAGGCACAGATGATGCAGCTTTGCACAAGCGAAAATGGCGCTAGGAACTTTTTTCTGGGAACACAACCGCCTTGTAACGTGGGGGTCATCTGTAGACTATAAAATTACTAATTAGTAAAATCAACCATGTCGTGGATATAAATTTGCTTCCTCCATTCTAAAAGAGCTCAAGCCCCTGCCTTGGATGCAACAGAGGACAAATCACTTTGACTCTGCTGAATTAAAAAATAAATTAATTTAGCCTGTTGGAAAGGAGCATCAATCTGTCTACTTGTCTTTTTTCTTCAGATGTTTTTGTTCTTCATTCTCACTGCAAAGGGGACCAAGGATTGCCCATCACCAGAGCAATGGTGTCCATAAATATATAAAACAAGAACTTTGCCTTCTAGGACAGCACAGTAGCCACAGCAAATGGAGCCCGCTGCCTCACAGCTCCAGAGACCCCGGTTCAATCCTGACCTCCGGTGCTGTGTGAAGTTTGGACTGTTACTGTGTGGGTTTTCTCCGGGTGCTCCAGTTTCCTCCCACATCCCTGAAAAATGAGTGTGTTTGTAGGTTAATTGGCCGCTGTAAATTGTTCCGAGGTGTTGTAGAATCTGGGGAGTTGATGGGAATGTGGGGAGAATAAGGCTACGGGATATTTTGGGGGAAATGGGATTGACTGGATGGATCCATAGAACCATAGAACAATACGGCACAATACAGGCCCTTCGGCCCACCATGTTGTGCCGCCCTTCAAACCACACCTAAGACTATCTAACCCCTTCCTCCCACATATCCCTCTAATTTAAATTCCTCCATATGCTTATCTAACAATCTCTTGAACTTGTCCAATGTATCAGCCTCCACCACCGCCCCAGGCAGCGCATTCCATGCACCAACCACTCTCTGGGTGAAAAACCTCCCTCTGACATCACCCTTGAACTTCCCACCCATTACCTTAAAGCCATGCCCTCTTGTTTTGAGCATTGGTGCCCTGGGAAAGAGGCGCTGGCTGTCCACTCTAGCTATTCCTCTCAATATCTTGTATACCTCTATCATGTCTCCTCTCATCCTCCTCCTCTCCAATGAGAACAGCCCTAGCTCCTTTAGTCTCTCCTCACAATCCATACTCTCTAATCCAGGCAGCATCCTGGTAAATCTCCTCTGCACCCTTTCCAATGCTTCCACATCCTTCTTATAATGAGGCGACCAGAACTGGACACAGTACTCCAAGTGTGGCCTAACCAGAGTTTTGTAAAGCTGCATCATCACTTCGTGGCTCTTAAAACTCAATCCCACGACTTATGAAAGCTAACATCCCATAAGCTTTCTTAACTACCCTATCCACCTGCGAGGCAACTTTCAGTGATCTGTGGATATGAACCCCCAGATCCCTCTGCTCCGCTACACTGTCCAGAATCGTGCCATTTACCTTGTACTCCACCTTGGAGTTTGTTGAATGGTAGCCTTCTATGCCGTAAGGAATGTGCAGTACATCCCTCTACCAAGCATGGGCGGTTTGTCTCACAACGCTCCATGGTCGTGATGCATTGCCAACCAGAACCTGCACTAGCTGAACTACAAATGCAAGGCCACGTGAGGACATGGAGCTTGCTTCTTGGTGCAGTGGTGGAGGGAACATTTGAGGGAAAATTTGATTAATGCAGACAGAAGGGGCTTGGGGTTGATGGAGGCTGGTGTGCCTCTTAGTGATGTAGAATTTGGGTTGAATGGGCTGAATCTGTGCTGTAAAAGGGAGACATCTATGGTGTTAACACAAAGGAACTCCAGATGTTTCTGTAATAAATATAATGGTGAACAAATTTAACTGGGTTGTGTTCTTGGTTCAAGTAAGGATTTGGCTCCAGATGCAAGCTGTCAACTCAGGCAGGTCCTGATTGTTATAAAATTCATCTCTGGTGTTCTCCAGCCAACAAACCCAAATACTTCACCCCGATAGATTTAATTCCTTCTATATTCAATTTGGTTAGGGGGAGGGATGCCCGTCGCTGCTTCACCTTGCAGTCAGAAGACTGTGGATTCAAGTCCCACTTGAGACTTGATTACAAAATACAGACCTACACTACTAGTACAGTATTGAAAAGAGAACTCTAATACCTTCTCTGAAGATTACCTCCTACACATTGCTGGGACCAGACACTGACTGAGTGACCACTTTGCAGAACACCTCCAGGTCCATTCTCCTATCACTTTGTAATTCTCCACCCCCCACTGACCTCAACATCTTGCAAATTTCTACAGATGTACGGTGCAGAGCATTCTGACTGGTTGCATCACCGCCTGGTATGGAGGCTCCAATGTGCAGGATTGAAAGAGGCTGCAGAGGGTTGTAGACTCAGCCAGCTCCATCATGGGTACAACCCTCCCCATCATTGAGGACATCTTCAAGAGGCAGGGCCTCAAGAAGGCATCATCTATCATTAAGGACCCTTACCACCTGGGACATGCCTTCTTCATGTTACTACCATCGGGGAGGAGGTACAGGAGCCTGAAGACCCACACTCAACATTTCAGGAACAGCTTCTTCCCCTCTGCCATCAGATTTCTGAATGGTCCATGAACACTACTTCAATATTTCTCTTTTGCACTATTTATTTTTGTAACTTAGAGCAATTTTTGTGTCTTGCACTGTACAGCTGCCGCAAAACAACACATTTCACGACGTATGTCAGTGATAATAAACCTGATTCTGATACATTGTTTGAACAAAGCTCAACCTAACCTTGGAGAACAGCACCTCATCTTCAGACCAGGTACAGCGTACTTTCTGCACTCAGTGCTGAATTCAACCATTTCAGTTAGTCACCATTCCATCCTTGCGTCAGGTCGCCCCAGCAGTTTATTTGCTCTCACCCTGTCTTTGGGTAATTTCAGATTTCATTCACCCTCTCCAATTCACACCTGCCCTCAGACACACATTTTATTGATCGTTACCACCTTTATGAGAAACTATGTGTGAAGCTACAAGTGATTATGGGGTCTCATAAGTACACAGTTCACTAAATGTTAGTACACAGGAACTAAAAGCAATCAGAAATGTGAACGGAACCATGGCCTTTATCACAAAAGGTCTGGAATTCAAGTGAGAATCTTGTGCCTTAGCTGCCAAGCCTTATTTAGAAAGATCTCTAGAAATTCTCCCAACTTCTAGAACATGCATCATTGCTTCTTAAGCAAACCACAACACTACAAATGGTCCAGCTGCTGCAAGGACATAACATTCTATAGAGAAAAACTGCAGGTGGTGATCAAAAGGGTACATGAAAATTGCTGAGATGTATTTAGCCGAGACATGAATTGTTCTGATTTCCAGGAATACATTTTCCAGTTTACCCCTGGTTAATGAGAAGGGCGAACAATGGACATTTATGTAAATTCTAAGCTACTAATTATAGAGAAATGTAAAAAGCAAGAGAAGTTACAAAGTGTGCACATTCGCATTGCCCAAGGGCACAGTGTACACTTTCAGTTCTGATGAGGAGTCACTGACCTGAAACGTTAACTGGCTTTCTCTCTCAACATATGCCAGCTGACCTGGAAAGTTGCCAGCGTCTTCTGTTTAATTTCAAATTTCCAGCATCCTCAGCATTGCCTTTTTGTCATAAGCTCAATAGTGAAAGCATACAATAATGTTCTTACATTATAATATTCTGAAGGCTGTGCGGGGTTGTGATCACATCAATTTGTTCGCATAGGTCACATTGTTACTTGGCTGCATCTTGTTTACAACTGTCATGTAAAAGCACACACTCCAGACTGAACGTTGTGGTTACTTTTTATTATTAGTGATGTAAAGAATATGATAAATTGACACCACAAATGAAGGCAAATGAACACAACATCTGTAACAGGCAGGGAAAGGAAAGTGCTTAAGAAAGCTAATGAGTGGCATCTAATTGGTTTATTCAGGCATTTGAACAGTTTTACAAAAGGAACACAATCTGAGGACCATCCATCCTCTGGAGCTATCAAAGCTCACAGGAGAACCAATGTTGTGGACTTAACACCAATTGCATCTTCTGCTCAAGTTTACTTGGCACATTAAGGAAAGGGAGGGGAGAGAGGGAGGGAGGGGGGAGAAGGGAGAGAAAGAAAAAGAGTTCACAAGGCTAAATTGAAAGGGCAGTCGGCAATCTCACAAACTGGCAGTGCCTTTTTGCCTTGTATTGTCAGCAGCTGGAGGGGTTAGGGTAGGGAGACAATGATGACATTGACACTGTTTAGAAATCTCTTCTCTACAAATGCCTCTCGAAGTGACGGGCATGGTGCAGAGGCGTTTGGCACCCGGAGCCGTGAAGGAGTGCTTCCTGACCAGTATAAAAGCTTGCTCCGGGTTTCAGGCAGGGAGCAGCTAAGTCAAATGATTGATTGGCTTTGGTGCATTAGAGGACTTTGGTTTTCACACATAATCCAAATTAGGGCTCTCAGGAGTGAGATGGCTCCAATGTAAATGAGTAGCTTATTCCATTAATAACCTTCCCCAAGCAGGCAAGTCCAGAGAACAGCCATGCCTCATCAACAAGCTGCTTCCGGCCTTAACGTTCGTAAAGACGGCCCCACTCTGCAATGACATTCAAGGGCAGGTTTAAGGATAGCAGAGTTTGGGGCTTCATGGTCTTGGGTAAAGATGTCACCCCAAGAAAAAAAAACACAAAAACAACTTGTAGGAAAATTGTAGGACTCTAAAGAAATTCTTTTTGATATAGTTTTTTAATAAAAGGAATAGGGATAAAATAATATGTAGACCAGATCAACATACTCCAATGCTGGAGGCAGAGGCTCGATACATATAGCTCCCTGTGTCCTGAGACTTTCACTATCCCTCCAGGTTGCTTTGGATTGCGTTGCACTTGGCCACAGGTATACCTTCCACCACCACTCATGTTTACATACTGCAACTGTTCAAGTTATCCACCACAGGCACAAACCTTTTTACAGGATAGTCAACACACAAAATGGTTTCTTTAGAATTAACAGAGTTCAAATGAGATGAAGAGATCACCAGAAGAGCCCCTCATTTCTCTGGTGATCCACCACACAAAAGTGGAACTAAACAAAGCTGCAGGGTTTATGAGGCATGGCATTCAGTGCTAACAAATTATCCATTGACTACCACAGAGCCGCCTCACATTCCAAGCAGTGCTAACATATATCCATGTTCATCCTGAAGTCTGCAGGGCCAGTGATGCTGCCTGATTTTTCCTTTAGAAAATATGGAATCACACATTGACATTCATTGCCTTGTGGCATTACTGTTGTAGGAATGGCCAATCCAATTACCAGCCAGCAACAAGAATTGGCACTGTGGATGCACCTTTGGCTCACTCCGGGTGCAGAAAGTAAAGGAAAACAGCAGTTCATACAAAGGAATCTTTTACCAAACAGCTACCACCTGCAGTGAGAAGCAGCAGCTGAAAGTTGACTGCCCCACTCTGCAATGACATTCAAGGGCAGGTTTAAGGATAGCAGAGTTTGGGGCTTCATGGTCTTGGGTAAAGATGTCACCCCAAGAAAAAAAAACAAAAACAACTTGTAGGAAAATTGTAGGACTCTAAAGAAATTCTTTTTGATATAGTTTTTTAATAAAAGGAATAGGAATAAAATAATTATATGTAGACCAGATCAAAATACTCCAATGCTGGAGGCAGAGGCTCGATACATATAGCTCCCGGTGTCCTGAGACTTTCACTATCCCTCCAGGTTGCTTTGGAGTGCGTTGCACTTGGCCACAGGTATACCTATCCCTTACGGCTCAAGGTCACCACCAGATGCAGCACCGAGCACATCTCTGCCTCAGTGCTGCCAACTTGCTGAAGGACACCTTTGACTAACACTCAAGGACAAAGATTTACAAACACACTATTGAGAAATACACATACACCTCCTGACATCAAAAGTGATTCTTCCCTTTCCTTTCCAATTCTCGGGAAGATTTTGCTTTTACAGGGTTAATTCCTTCAAGGACAGAGAGCCTTCCAGAGCATTGTAAGTGGATGAGTATCGAAAAGCTGTGCCTGTGGAGGGTATCTGAGCAGAGGCTGGTAATATCCCAACATCCCCATGCCTATGTTTGTTTTCACAAGGTAGCACATACTGATCAGTGCTGGCTCACGGTGCTACACCAGCAGCAGCTTGCCATTGTCTCACCCAAGTGCGGCCTCAAGTTGGCTATTCAGCTAGCAGAGGAATCGCAAACTTAGTGGATCCCTGCTTCCATGGCCAGTCTTGTGCACAGTCATGGTGGTGCTGGATAATGCAGTCTAGCCCAGCAATAGTACCCTTAAGGTTCAATGATCAGATCTGCTGATCAATAGTACCCTTTCTAACACTGTCTTTAAACATTCTATACAGTATTAGACACATATATAACTAAAAACACAGTAACATACAAAAGATACAACTGTTGACAACATTTCCTTTGAAATGACCTGCTATCTGAGCCAGCTGGTGTTCCCTGTTGTTTAAGGGCCTTTGGTTTAGATCTATTATTGGTTTGTACTGAGAAAGAGTCCACAATCAGCTCTCAGCAGGATGGCATTGTCCTGACTGTGGATGCACACAGCAGTGTTAATGGTACGACAAAAATAAATTTAATACTGCTTTCTTCTAAAATCAAAATTAATTCACTTCTTTCCTGGAGATAAGGATGGGCAGGGCTTGGATATTGGATATTGACAGGCAGACCTGATGGGCAGAAAAGGGGTGTGATGGGGAGTGTCACTGGGGGGTGGGGACAGAGGAACAGCGAGAGAGACCGAGCGCTATGGGGAGCAACACTGGGAGGGAGAGGACCGAGGAAGAGAGAGAGAGGACTGAGAGAGCGTGCGAGCGGGAGAGAGAGAGAGAGAGAGAGAGAGTGCGAGCGTGCAAGTGAGAGAGAGAGAGAGCGCGAGTGAGAGTGCGAGAGTGTGCGAGCGAGAGAGAGCGTGAGCAAGAGTGCGAGAGAGAGAGAGCGCTATAGGGAGCAACACTGGGAGAGGGGACCGAGGAAGAGAGAATGTGAGTGCAAGAGAGAGAGATAGCAAGTGAAATAGCGAGCGAGAGAGAGAAAGAAAGAGACTGAGAGAGGAAAGCACTGGTCATTCTGCGGTGAAGTGGGTCTGCCCCGGGTAGCTGCAATTCATTGCGGCAGTTGGCGTGGGAAACAGATTGCAGAATTCAAAGTCCACTGTCTATTGGCCAATTTGAATGGGCTCCAACAAATGGAAAGTAATGCCAGCTCCTAAACTTCAGGGGATAGCTGTTGCATAATAACTATGAATATTGTTGTAGTTCTACAACAAAACAAATACTTGGAGGAAACCTGGAGCACATTTTCATACTTGTGAGGACAGATATGTGCTCTTCTTAGTTTTGTGGGTGATTTTCCTTTGTGCCTGCCTAACATTAAATGGGGTTTAAAGAAATGGCAACTCCCCTTGGAGACCATCATGACTATGGGTGTTCGATTTTAATTCAGCACTTGGGGATCGAGACAAAACAATACACATAGAGCATAACTTTCAGGCAATGAAAATCCCACTCGCATCAATACACAACTGCTGAGCAAAGAGAACAAAGTTTGAACCCATCAAGAACATTCAAAATGAGCACTCAAAGTTCAAGCTGAAGTTCAGGCTGATGTTCAGGTGCTCAGAGAGAAAGTTGAAAAACTTAGTCTACCTATTCATAGGGACCAAGGAGCAAGGGGAAGATTTGGCGCTGGCATCGGGATGGAGGGGTAGCGATAAGGGGACAAACCGTGCCTGTTTTCCTTTCAGTCCATGAATGAGTGCATTTAACATGCTTTACCTTCTTCATGAAAGTCATTGCTCTGACAGTGACCTGAAACATGATGAATACACTTAACACTTTTACACAATCCACTGAATTGGATCTCTTCTCCCAGTCAATGTTCAGCTGCCATCTTGCTTCACTGTGTCCGTAGCTGGTAGTCTACAAAATGAGGGGAATAGAGGATTAAAAGGTGCCATGAACATTTGCACAGAACCCAAATGAAAGGGTGTATGGTTCAGAATATGTAACGAAATACTACCTTGCAAAATGTAGACTGCAAGCTGCATACTTTATAATAACTTTTATAAACATGAGGTCTGCACTACATTAGATAACACTCTATTACTCTCTACAGGTTCAACTGGAAACCAAGAGAAACAGAAAAGCTGCTTCTTTCACAGATCTGCGGCTACATGACACTACACCCCATGCTAATACCATCCGTTCATCATTCTAATCAAGTGCGAAGCAAATGCGATGGACTTTACCCACGCACATTATATCTAAAGTCAAGACTGTAACTTACGTTCACAGCTTCTGTTGCTCTGGGCTGTATTTTGTGATTGATACAAACTTTGCTTTTGGTCCTCATAAAAACTGTCTTTTTTTTTATCCTGCAGGCAACAACAGACAAGCACAACTCACCCAGGAAATTCTTGCATCCTTGTAATTCCTGCACAGTGAATACTAGCACAGCACACTGTACCAGTAAATCCCTCAAACCCAGTAAATCAGATGATTGATCTACATCATAACTCATTATCTTGACACTATGCCCATGTTCCACAATGTTCCAGCTCACTGTACCTTGACCAAATCAGGCAACTCAGCACAGACTGGAGGTCAAACCCTCATGGCTCTCTTTTCCTTCTGGGATGCAGGGGATCATGTGCAAAATGACAACACAGTCCCAATTGGCACAAATTTGCCCCTTACCCTTAATTTCACTGTCAGCATGTAAAGTACAACTATCACAGCAGTACAGTATACAGTGCTCAATTAAAGCTCAAAACCTCAGTATAAAGTGCTGCAACCAACTGGAAATGTTTGGTACATGGATTGGGAAGCAACTCCACGCTCCATTGTTTCCTCACCTTATTTATGAATAACATCTCAAATAACATTGCTGACAAATTCAAAATTGGAAGCTACGTTCAGCAAGTTCTCGATTAGCAATTTCCAAAGTTTTTCAGCAATTGTTAAAAAAAACTTTGTATATGTCTACCAAAAATCACAGCAAGCTCGCTCAAATAAGGAGTCCACTGCCCTGCACTACAAGTATATCACAAGCAAGTTGCAATATACGCAAGGTAATAGAATCTGTTTGGATTAACTCGCTGCTAGCCGTAAGAATTGATAATTGAGGTCTCTGCGATGGATTATTTCTAGCGAGAAATGAGATTAGGTAACTGCAGCATTCTGGAAAGATGGAAGTAGAAATGAATGTCTTTCAGCCCTCAAACCCAGTAAATCAGATGATTGATCTACATCGTAACTCATTGTCTTGACACTATGCCCATTTATTGCCCAGTCTAGCAAGCATCTATCTCTAGTTCTCTCTCCATGCACAGCCTTGGGGAAGAGGGTTCAACATTACCACTACCCTGGGTAAGAAACATTGCTTCCCAATACTCACTTTGAAAGACCAGGTCTAATTTTAAGATTACGACTCCCACTCCCCTCACCAATTCAGTTCTTCCTTCACCCAAGAATACACCTTCCCTAGTCTAGTATATAACATCCGTCCAACACTTTGATAAGATCACCGACATTGAGTTGATCCTACCTGTCCATATAATTTATGGCCTGCATTCTGGAACGGGCAACACAGCCAGGACAATAGGTTTGATGGACAGATTGAGTGCAAGTTGCTCACCTCCTCTCGGTCAGAAGGAGATCAGACTTCAGACAGTTACAGCTGTCGTAGTTCCTATGCTTCAGAGGCCAGCAAGCTGATTGAAGGTGGTGGGGTAGGGATAGAGGTGGGAGAGGGAAGGAGAAAGGAAGACTGAGGCAGCCACCAGCCCACTAACTGAATAGAAGCACCTGCACCAGGTAACTACACACACACATGTGTGTATATGTGATGTGAGGTTGGGAATATGCAGACAAAAATTGGTCAAGGATATTACCAAGAAATAAGGATTTTTCCTTAAGCAGGATGTCTACATTTGTAAAGTTGTATGTCTTTTAATAAGATCTCCTCCTACACACTTACATCTGTATCCAGTTTGTGTGCATTCTCACGAACGCCATCTGAAATAGTTTCCTCTCTGTGGTCGGATCAAAGGGATTTTCCCAACAGATCATTTCAGCTGCTGGCAGGACAATCTCCCCTAAAGCACACCAATTTCCATTTACTTGCCCCAGAGGCTTTGCTTTGTATGTCTGTGTGATGCGTGAGCTTTACATACAAAACAAAAACTTAATGGAGCCACATGGACACACAAGCCACTTCGGGCCAAGTATCCCTCATCTAGAGCAATGCAGGCTGTGTCCAATAACTGCATCCTCTTCAATAGCTTCACTTTTTTCGCCATTTGCAGATCTTCAAATTAAGAGTAAACTGGCATATAGATTAAGAATACCAGAGCCAACCCAAGTTTCCTTCAACCATCGCCTGGGTAACTATCTTAGATGTGCAAATGACCTGGCAAACAGCTCCTGCAGAATCACTGCATGCTGCGGCACCCCGAGGCCATTTCGCCTGTTAAATCTGTAATGGCTCCATGCAACAGCAATCCAGCTCGTCCCAAACCTCCACTCTCTCCCTAAAGCCCTACAAAACTCTTTTCTGTCAGATGCCTACACAGATCTCATGCAAACACTTCACCTTCTTCCTTGGTGAAGACCGATGTACCGAACACATTCAGTAACTCAGCCACACCCACTTCATCCCTTTAAAACTTCTGCTCTGCTCGAATTGTATTTCACTACATTTGCAAACTAACTTACAAACAAGCCCATTGTAATCCACAAGAGCTCCTGCCATGGGAATACAGGCAGTACTGTGGTGTACATAGTTTGGCTACAATCCCTCTCATTCCATTTAAAGAGTTCCAGAAGAGTTACTAGGAATACAGCAAATTCCTGTTCAGTGATTCCACATCATAAACACACAGCATTATATCCCCAGAGCAGCACTGAAGACTTCCACATTTTCTGTGACAGAGCTTTCAGCATTCATGAGAGGTGGGAGGGGGAATGAGCAGGAGCAGAGGTGGTGAGGATCGAGTGACAGTAGAGAGAGAGTGATGATAGGCTGGTATCAGATGTTGGAACGTACATAGATAAAGAAAACACAGCCGTGCATTCACAGTGTGTTTAGAAGAGGTCCTGATGAAGGGTCTCGACCTGAAACGTTGACTGTTTATTTCCCTTCACAGATGCTGCCTGACCTGCTGAGTTCCTCCAGCACAGTGTATTGCTCTAGATTCTAGCATCTGCAGATGTTTAGAAGAGGAGTCACTTGCTGGTTATTTGGATTTTTATATACATAATCATGACAAGTAATTAGTAGCCTTTACTAAACTCGAGAGTACGTGACATTATGAAAGAATGTATGGGTGTTACACTGCCAGACAAACCCTAATTCTCACGTCTTAATGAGGGGAAGCACTACCTATTTAAAATGCTTGCACCTTATACAAAGGACATCCTTTATAAATCTGCTCCTCTGTAACGACGTTTGGATCGTTCATCGTTTCCCATCTTTGGCCTTTTTCAGACCATCCTGCAGTGTTCCCACATTGGATATATAGGATTTTTGAACATTTTTTCTCAATTTATAAACATATTTTCAAAATTACATGGAGAATATTTTAACGATGATGCCATTTTATGCACCCAACATAAAACACATCCAGTTCCTTTACACAGCCACTTGAGGATAGGCAAGTGGAGAAGATGGCCACCCATACTGGTGTTGCTTGCCAGGTTAAACTCATTTGAGGGCAGAACAAGTGAATTGAAATCATCAGCAGCCAAGAGACTCTGGGGAAATTTATCATCCCCACTTATTGGAGCAACAGACCAACAGGTCAGCAAAGGCCAACTGTAATTGTGTAAATCCACATCCCATCATCCAGAGCACAGAGGAAAACCAGCTGTAACATTTGAGCTTGGTGTTATTTTGAAGTAGTGAACATTCAATTTAAAATTTAGCAAGTTTTTAAAAAAAATGGACAATAAATTAGCAGTACTTTAATCATGTACAGCTCTTTCTCAACCACTTTCCTTCTTGCTCTGTTACCTTATTTACAGTAAATATCATCATTTTTGTCCACTTTCCCCTCTCCCCCCACAATCACAGACTATCGTTCTTCAACCCGATTTTTCTCAGCTTTGCTGTTGCTTCCTAGTGAAAAGTCAGTGATCCTAAATATGAATTTTATTTCTCTCTCCATAGAATACGCCTGGTACAACAAAGGCTACTGAACTAGACAACATCGCAGCTGTGGTATTGAAGACCTGTGCTCTTGAAGACCTGTGCTCCAGAACCAGCTGCATCACTAGCCAAGCTGTTCTCACATAGTTACAGCACTGGCACCTGCCTGACTATGTGGAAAAGTACCCAGGTGTGACCTGTTCACAGAAGGCAGAGCAAATCCAATCTGGCTAAATACTGCCCAGTCTATTCTCAATGACCAGCAAATCATAGAAGCTTCAACAACAGTGCAGTCAAGCAGCATTTATTCACTAATGACTTAAACCTTTAAACTTAAACTTTATTTGTACAGCACGGTAACAGGCCCTTCTGGCCCAACGAGCCCACGCCGCCCAATTACATCCATGTTAACCTACTAACCCGCATGTCTTTGGAACGTGGGAGGAAACTGGAACACCTGGAGGAAACCCGTGCAGTCACAAGGAGAATGTACAAACTCCTAACAGACAGCGGTGGGAGTTGAACCTGGATTGCTGGCGCTGTAATAGCGTTACCCTAACCACTACACTACCGTGCCGATTGCTCACTGATGCCCAGGTTGGGTTTTGCCAAAACCACTTTAGTCCTCGTCACAGCCTAGATCCTAAAATGGACCAGAGCTTAAACTAGAGGTGAGCTGAGAGTAACTGACCTTGACATCACAGAAGCATTTGATCAAGTGTTGCATCAAGGAGGTCTGGTCAAAGTGAAGTCAATGGGCAAAGCAAAAACACACCAGTGGCCAGTGTCACACCTCACAAAAAGGGTGGTGGTGGATGTAGTTGCCTTAGGGTTTTGGAGGACCAGTTTCTTAAAAATTTTTGAAATTTTATTTACAGCGTGGTAACAGGCCCTTCTGGCCCAACGAGTCCGCGCAGCCCATTTTAAACCCAAATTGACCTACCCGTACGTCTTTTAGAATGTGGGAGGAAACTGGAGCACCTGGAGGAAACCCATGCAGACACGGGAGGACGTACAAACTCCTTACAGACAGCGACGGGAATCAAACCCCGATCGCTGGTGCTGTAATAGCGTCACGCTAACCACTACGCTACTGTGCTGCCACCATACCGTACCGTACCAGTTCCTCCGGGTGATCACCTAGGTTCAATGATCTTCAGCTGCTTCATCAATGACCTTCCTTCTATCATGGATTCAGAAGCGAGGATGTTCACTGATGATTGCACAATGTTCAAATCCATTTGCAGTTCCCCAGCAAATGAAGCAGTCCATGCCCACATACAATAACAGGTGGACAAAATTCAGACATGAGCTGATAAATGACAGGTAACACCTGTACAACAAAAGTGTGGAACTAAGTGTGGCAAAAGTTTCTGGATTACTCCCAGTGTCGCGTGCTAGTCAGGGCAGGAATAGAAAGATAGAACATATGGATGAATGGCTGAGGAGCTGGTGTAGGGGCAGGATTTCAGGTTCTTGGATCATCGGAACCTCTTCTGAGGCAGGGGCAACCTGTTCAGGAGTGTTGGCTTTCTATACATACATCAAGAACAAGAGGATAACTAGAGAGAGGGTAGGACCACTCAAGGATAAAGGAGGGAACATATGCTTGGAGGTGGAGGATGTGGGCGAGGTCCTAAATGAGTACTTTGTGTCAGTATTTACCAAGGAGAAGGACATGGAAGATAGTGAGATTAATGTGGAGCATGCTAACGTGCTAGGTTATATTGGGATAAAGAAAGAGGTAGTGTTGGGCCTCTTGAGATGGATGTCCCCAGGGCCTGATGGGATATACCTCAGGTTATTGAGAGAGGCAAGAGATGAGATTGCTGGGGCCTTCACCAAGATCTTTGCATCCTCTCTAGTCCTCTGATGAGGTCCCAGACGAACGGCAAGTAGCTAATGTAGTTTCGTTGTTCAAGAAGTGAAATAGGGATGATCCTGGAAACTATAGATCCAAGAATCTCATGTCAATGGTAGGGAAGCTACTGGTGAGGATTCTTAGGGATAGGATTTATGAGCATTTGGAAAACTGTGGCCTAATTAGGAACAGTCAGCATGGCTTTGTGCGGGGCAAGTCACATCTTACTAACTTGATTGAGATTTTCGAGGAGGTGACAAAGGTGATTGACGAAGGTAGAGCTGTGGATGTTGTCTACGTGGATTTTAGTCAGGCGTTTGACAACGTTCCTCATGGTAGGCTCATCCAGAAGATTAAGATGCATGGGATTAATGGTGACTTGGCCGTTTGGCTTGCCCACAGAAGACAGGGTGTAATGGTCAGTGGGACCTATTCTGGCTGGAAGTCCGTGGCTAATGGTGTTCTGCTGGGATCCATACGGGACTTCTGCTGTTTGTGATATATATAAATGACCTGAATGAATACGCCGATGGGTGGGTTAGTAAGTTCACAAAGATTGGCAGCATTTTGGATAGTGTGGATGATTGCCAGAGGATACAGCAGGATATAGATCAGATGCAGATATGGGCGGAGAAATGGCAGATGGAGTTTAATCCTGCCAACTGTGAGCTGTTGCACTTTGGGAGATCAAATCTAAAGGGACAGTAGACAGTTAATGGCAGGACCCTTAACAGTGTTGATGTACAGAGGGATCTTGGGGTCCAAGTCCATAGTTCCCTGAAAATGGCTGCACAGGTTAATAGGGTGGTATAGAAGGCATATGGCATGCTTGCCTTCGTTAGCCCAGGCACTGAGTTCAAGAGTCAGGAAGTTATGCTGCAGCTTTATAAAACTTTATTAAGCTGCATCTGGAATACTGCATTCAATTCTGGTCACTCCATTATATGAAAGATGTGGAGGCTTTGGGGAGGGTGCAGACGAGGTTTACCAGGATGCCTCCTGGATTATAGTGCCATAAGGACAGGCTGAACAAGCTTGGGTTGTTTTCTCTGGAGCGGCAGAGGCTGAAGGGAGACAAGATAGAGGTTTATAAGATTATGAGAGGCATAGATGGAGTAGACAGCCAGTATTATTTTCCCAGGGTTGAAGTGTCTAATACTAGAGGTCATGTGTTTAAGGTGAGAGGGAGTAAGTTCAAAGGGAATGTGCGCGGCAAGTTTTCTTTTTAAACACAGAGCGATGGGTGCCTGGAATGAAGTGTGTTTATTTTAATGCTAGCAGTGTTAAGGGCAAGGGTGATGGATCAGTACATGGAACTGCGGTGCTGTGGCCATTACAGAGACTTGGTCGGGAGAGAGACAGGACTGGATGCTTAATGTTCCAGGGTTTTGATGTTTTATTAGAAATGATAGAGAGGGAGGTAAAAGAGGTGGGGGGAGGGGGTGGAAACAGAGTTGAACTATTTATCAGGGATGGTGTGGATAGACGTGTTTAAAAGGCCCTTAGACAGGCACCTGACAGTGCAGAGAATGGAGGGCTATGGACAGCGTAGCCAGAAGGGGCTAGCTTACTTGGGCATTTAATTAGTTTGGTACATCGTGGGCCAAGCGCCTGTTCCTGTGCTGTACTGTTCTATGTTTGAAAAGTGCTGGGTAAAGATCACCTCCAACAAATGAGCATCTAACCACCTACCCTTGACCTTCAATGGTACTACCATTGGAATTGGTGTATTATTGTCACGTAGAGGTACAGTGAAAAATCTGTCCTGCATAATGTTCATACAGGTCAATTCATTACACAGTGCACTGAGGTAGTACAGGGTAAAACAATAACAGAATGCAGAATAAGGTGTAACAGCTACAGAGAAAGTGCATTGCAGGTAGACAATGAGGTGCAAGGTCATAACAAAGTAAATTGTGAGGTCAAGAGTCCATCTTATTGTACTAAGGGACCATTCAATAGTCTTATAACAGCGGGATAGCAGCTATCCGTGAGCCTGGTGATACATGCTTTCAGGCTTTTGTATCTTCTGCCTGATGGGAGTGGGGAGAAGAGAGAATGTCCGGGGTGGGTGGGGTCACTGCTCTTGACTGATGAGCAGAAACTCAACAGTGCCTATAAGGGCAAATCAAAAGCTGGCATCCAAAGATAAAATATCTTTATTAGTCACATGTACATCGAAACACACAGTGAAATGCATCTTTTGCGTAGAGTGCTCTGGGGGCAGCCCGCAAGTGTCGCCACACTTCCGGCACCAACATAGCGTGCCCACAACTTCCTAACCCGTACGTCTTTTGGAATGTGGGAGGAAACCAGAGCACCCATAGGAAACCCACACAGACACATGGGGAGAACGTACAAGCTCCTTACAGGCAGTGGCCGGAATTGAACCTGGGTGGCTGGTGCTGTAAAGTGTTACGCTAACCGCTACACTACTGTGCCTGCCCTCTACACTAGTGCTGATTCACCTCCTGACACTCCAAGGCCTTCCCTATCCACCAAGCACAATTCAGGAGCACAATGGAATACTCTCCATTTGGCTGGGTAACAGCAGTGCCAACAATTCTCAAGAAGTTCAATATCATCCAGGTCAAAACAGCTGACTTAATTGGTATTGGTTTTATTATTGTCACACATGTACTGAGATACAGTGCAAAGCTTTTACTTGCATGTCATCTAGCCAGATCATGCCATACATAAGTACATTGAAGTAGCAGAAAGCAAAACAGAATGCAGACTATAGTGTAGTGCACAGAGAAAGTGCAGTGCAGGTAAACAAATAAAGTGCAAGGGCTGCGATGAGATAGATTGGGAGATCAAGAGTTCGTCTTTAGCGTATGAGAGGTCTGTTCAAGAGTCTGATAACAGCTGGATAGAAGCTGTTCTCGAGTCTGTTGGTACAATCTTTGCTTTCTACCTTTTGTATCTTCTGCTCAATGGGAGAGGAGAAGAGAGAATGACCGGGTAGGAGTGGTCCTCGATTACATTGGCCGCTTTCTCAAGGCAGTGGGAAGCGTAGACGGAGTCAATGGAGAGGAGGCTGGTCTGCGTGATGGACTGGGCTGCGTTCAGTTTCTTATGGTCTCAGGCAGAGCAGTGTCACACCCAGCTGTGAAGCATCCAGATAGGATGCTTTCTATGGTACATCTATAAAACTTGGTAAAAGTCATTGGGGACATGCCGAATTTCCTTAGCCTTCTGAGGAAGTGGAGGCGCTGGTGAACTTTCTTGGTTGTAGCATCCACGTGGCTGGACCAGGACACACCATAGGTGATATTTACACCTGGGAACATGAAGGTCTCAATCATCTCCACCTCAGCACCATTGATACAGACTGGGGCGTGTGCTCTGCCCAGCTTCCTGAAGTCAATGAACAGCTCCTTCATTTTACTGACATAGAGGGATAGGTTGTTGTCTTGACACCATGCCACTAGAATCTCCATCTCCTTCCTGTATGCCAGCACCCTATCAACTACCGTAAATACCAAATGGTGGCTGCAGCATGTACCATCTACAAAATCCACCAGTTGGCCACCCATGTTACTCTGAGAGAAATTTCCCTTGACAATCAACTAGGGCAAGGGCACCAGATGCATGGGACTACCACCACCTGCAAATTCCCCTCTGAGTTACACACCACCCTGACTTGGAGATATACCGCTGGTCCTTCTCCGTCACTGCATGTAAATTCTAGAACTCCCTCCCTAACAGCCCCAGAGCATTTTATCAGAAGGGCTGCAGTGGTTCAAGGCTCACCATCCTCTCAGGGGGAATAAGGAATGGAAACACTGGTTGGTATGAACTGGTTGGGCAGAAGGGCCTGTATCCATGCTGTATTGCTCTACGACTCTAAGGAAGGGGCACCAATTGCTGACCTTGCCAGCGACAACCAGATCCCAACCATGAATGAAAAAGACCCTTGCTGAGTATTTCCATCATTTTCCGCTTTGGTTTTGAATCCCCAAGATTCGAAATGTGAAGTTTGGGTTGGGTAATAGATGCTGAAATCGCTGGTTTTGTCTACATTACATGAATAAATAAAAACAAATCCTGTGGTCGAAAGTGCAGGATGGCAAAGGCATTTTGTGAGTCAAACTGCAGAACATATGCGGCACTGCACAGCGGGAAAATCAATGCCAAAATACTGTACATCACGCCATGCACTTAGCAAGTTTGGACATTTTTGGAGTGTATAATATATTCTTCGGGGCTAGGAAGAGGAAGCAAGAGACCAGAGCAGTACTTTTTGATTTCCATGTTATTTACAAGTTTGCTGAAATGCCACCTTTGGCCTGAGATATGCCCTCCTTTCTGTCCAGCTTCAGTTGGGTCCCATAAAGCAGAAAAGATTACAGTTGGATGTTGGATTGTGCGGGAAAGTCAGAAGTTAGCAATGGCTACACAATCTGTGGTTTTGGTGAAAGTTTCTAAAGACAGAGGAGATGGAGTCATTTCTGGAGACCTGGAAAAAGGTAAATGACAATACAAAAGGTCAGTAATAGGGGTGCAAGTGGTGAAATTTGTAGAGATAGAGGAAAGCTCTGAAGGCAAAGGAAATAGTTAAAATTTAAAATCTGGAAGGAGAGAGGCAGCGTGTGACACCAAGAATGAAAATATCATGGATAACCAGCCATGAGATAAGACGATGGAGAACAGAATCAACATAGGTCTGCAAGTACTTAACATTCAAACCTTTCATCCTCCAGTGTGGCGCAACACAAATTACAGATGCAATAAACCTCAAATTGCTTCTAGTGCATTAAGTGGTAATCGGAGAAAAGGAGATGATATAATAAATATTTTAGTAATAATTTCTCGTGGTTGCTAAGGTGTTACAGTCCACAGAAAAAATACCTGTTGAGATGTTAATTGCAATGAACAACTCAGCTGAGTTTGATAGATTACTGTCATTATGGCTAAGAAGTTCAACCCATCTTATATCCACTGATTCCAAAGAAGCATTGCGCAACTGGGACAGAGAGCGAGTCACAGCCACAGACCTTTATTTGCAATGGAAATAGCAGAATAGAGCACCCCAGCAGCTGATTCATTGGATTATCAGCCAGAGTTACTCATTACTGACCCAGGGAGGCAAATTCAAATCCCAACATGGTAGCTGGCAAATTTAAATTCAAGTGGATATGGAATTAAAGCTATTTTCAGTAATGGTAACCATGAACTTAAAGATAATAATAAAGACGCATCTGGTTCACTAATGTCATTTATTCCAGGGAAGGAAATCTGCCATCATAACCTGGCTTGGCCTATGTCTGACTCTAGGCCACCAGTGTGGTTGACTCTTTAACTTCCTTTCTCAGTTCAGAGGGAATTACTGATGGACTATAAATGCTAGCATTTCCACCAATGTCTACATCCTTAAAACAATAAAAAACAAAAACATGTGGCCAAGTCCTTTACCTCAAGGTGTCCTCAGGCCCAGTTTAAATCTCCTGCTTCGATAACTCGCTGTTTCTTTGTCTGTACCAGAAAGGGCCATTTCTGCCTGTCACTATTTTGGCTCAGCTTTTCGTATTCTATTTGTAAAGGACATGTCGCACAGCCTCACTACTTACACTATGGTTAGGGTTTGGCCAGAGCAACTTGTTAACCAAAGCTCAGCCAAACATATTACATGTACAAAGAAACTTGATGTGCTCCCATTAAGCCATTTGGAATCACTCTTAGAGGTATCCCCTTTGTTCTAACCATCCCTCCCTCACCTTCTCTCCTACTGGAAACTAACCTGGTTGCTCTTTCCCAATTCCAATGAAAGGTTCAGAATGTGAAATACTAACTCTGTTTCTCTCTCCACAGACACTGCCTGGCCTGCTAAATGTCTCTATAATTTTTTCTATTATTTCTGATTTCCAGCATCTTCAGTCATTTTTTTGATTTTCTATTATCCCCTGTTAATTCTTTAGTTTGTGTAGAATGAATATATAAAAGTGACCCATGCAGGGTCAGAGAAGGATGGAAGTGCTTTATGTTGATCAGGAAGAGGGGAAACAGGGCCTCCAGGCTTTCAATACCTCCGATACAACTTAACCTAAAAAGAGAAAGTTGAGCTTTGTACAATTTAGAGCAGAATTTTTTTCCTACTAAAGAGCACGGGTCACCCACATTGCCATGGATGTCACTCTGGAAAATGTGAAAATTCCCTGGTTCCCAGAATTGAAGTGGAATAAATAAATGTTATGATCACTTTCCACCCTTATGCTCTGAGGATGCCTAATGTGTACAAACTGGTAGCCACATTTTCTCCACTGTAGGGGTAAAAGAACTGATAGGTTTTTAAGGCTCATTGGGACTTCCATAAACCAAAGGCAACCAGATGGAAATAAGAATCTCCCAGAAAAGGAACCACATCTCACAATGACCTATTCTCTGGAAGAAAGACTACTATAGGGCTATGCAGCTCTATAGTAGTCAGTGAAACTCTCCTGGCTAAAGATCAAATGCTTCCAATAAAATAACCCACAAGTGGCTAAATCTAGATCAGAGTAGGAAGGATAAATAAACATCAAGCAAAGGGTCCAACTGGGAAGATTTTCAACTCTTAATTTTAGAACTTTTAGATTCTTCAAATACTTTTGGTCAGATGGTCAGATGCTTGGAATAAAACGTGAGGAATCTAAGAAGGCTTCGTACACTATTAACTTGAAGCAGTCAGATCTTTGTGAACACTTTTCAGTGCAAAGGACAAAGGCTAGGAATAAAACGTGAGGAATCTAAGAAGGCTTCGTACACTATTAACTTGAAGCAGTCAGATCTTTGTGAACACTTTTCAGTGCAAAGGACAAAGGCTAGGGCAGAGGTGCAGGATGGCTGAGGAAACAAGGGAAGGATGTGTTGCAATCCTGCTAAGTAATCTGGCACACTTTAAAAGATGTAGAAACTTCTCCGGGTAAACTTTATGTAATTAGTTTGCAGCTCCAGGGGCAATCCAGCAATGGAATCTTCAGAGCAAAAAGCAATGACGAATTCATAAAACTCTGAAAATGTTGGGAAATACACTGCCTGAGACAGGTTAATGTTGAGAAAAGACTGCATTTTTAGCCAAGCCCAAAACACATGTGCAGGAAAGAGTGCATTTTTGGATTTCAAGTACTCATTCTACGTGCAGACTGAAGGAAAACAAGTAACCAAATTTACCCCAACTGCTGCTGATGAGTCTCACCAATTGGTGAATGGAATGTAACACAGTCTTAAAGCCTCGTACTGGAAATAAAAATCATTGCTGGTTTGTGTGGCCAATTCTTTCCTTCCTACTATACAGGCAGAATGTATATACGTAGTGCAAATAAATCAGGGGCAACAGATCGTGCTGGCTACTGAAGCATAGGTCCCTCAGAGTACATGTAAATAGATAGTGGATTCTGCGCAGCTAACATGCAAGACAGGAAGGAGGGAGTCAAACACTAAACTGTAAAGGCAGTTCAACTGCCACCTATATTGAAACAAGTCTTTTGTTGCTACAGGTTGGAGATCATGATCCTGGTCTCGTCTGATTGATTTCCAGAAGGTTTCATTATAGTATCCCTGCCTTCCAATGCGCCACACCCTCTCTTCTACAACTGGTCACCCATGCTCACTCTGCCAGATCCAGACCCCTTCCCAAAAGGGAAGGTCAATGGAAAGAACGAGTAAGACAGTTTCTGAGACTGCACAGGAAGGCTCTTAAAAGAAAATGGAGTAGCAGTATGACTGACAGCAGCTCATCTGCAATGGGGTGGAGCTTCAATGTGGAGCAGATGGAGGATTCACTGAGCCACAAGAACTCCTTGTACTCCAACGGCAAGTACCAGATAATTGCCTTGGGGAAAATGAACTGTAATCTAACTTGCACTTCAAAGAATCCGCACTTGTCTGGGTGGTTTACATAGGCTATATTTCAAAATAATATAAAAAATAAAATTCAGATTTTGTTCAACATCCCTCTCAACAGGGGCCAATGCTATTCTAAAGGCCACATATAACAACCCTAAACATTAAGCATGTAGTTGACAAATATAGAGAAAAATAAGTTGGCTGCCACTACTACATTCCTTCACTGCCCTTTGATTAAAGATGTTTTTAGTGGCTACAATAAATTAAAAAAATGTGGATTTAAGTTGCTCATTTGAAAATGAAAAATTACAGCAATGTCTTAAATATTTGAATAAAGTTAAAAATCAGATGGAAAACACTAACATACAATGGGATTGGATCAGCTGGCACGGATTAGGTACAGGGATGCTGGTGACAGACACTTACTACCTAGATAAAAGGGATTTCTGTGTTTTGACCTGCAGAAATCTGTCCACTGAATCTTCAGAGCCTTTAAAATGTTTAAAGCAGCAAGTTTTCTTTCCTTGGCTGGACTTCTCCTTCCACTAAAAGTTTACCCTCACTCACATTTTATTATATACTGGCCAATACTTTCCCCTACCAGAGAGGTGCTCACAGGTTCCTAATGAGCATATGTGTGCAGCTCATGTCTACAGGCAGCGACTCTTGGCTCTGGAGAAGGTGACTTGGAGAAGAATTAAAATTGAATGTAAAGTCATGGTTCTGCACTAAATCTGGTATATATGGACACAATGTTAATCTACTCAAATCAGAAGTCATAGAGATTTTTTTTTGAAGTAATATTGCTCTAATAGGTGTTACCCATCCAGTTATATAAATGACTACATGAGCAGCAAATGTTGAGAATGGTTATTAAGTAACAAAATGGATGAAAATTGAAATGTACATTGAAAAAAATGATCAATTTTGGATACATAACAGTGGAAATATTGTTAAAACCTGTGTGCACGTACACATGTATCCGTGTGCACGTGAGGCATTGTTTCATAAGCCTTGGACTTTTACTGACTTCTCATTGGAAGCATTCAGTATTCTATCCTCTCACTGTTCAGCAGAATACCCAAGATTGAGAGTTATTTCAAAAAAGTATATATTTAGCACAATTTCATATAAAGACAATGGCATAATGCATGTGGAGATGGTAGTTAGTTGTTTCTGTTTGGACAGAGAGTGGCCCAAGAAACTGAGGGATGGGATATTTCAAACCCTTGAACAAGGATAGAGCAAGTGGAAGGCATGGAGGGACTAACCAGATGAAGACACAGCTGCCAAAAGTGGAGCTAAAAAAATCAGATGGATCATAGGTCAAGACTGGGGGCCATACAAGTCTGCAGAGTGTTGCAAGGCTAAAGGGAGGAGGTTTCAGAAGATATGGGAGGCCACAGAAGGATTTGCAATATGTGTTAAGAATTTTAGAACTGAAGAATTGCTGTACATTTGGAAATGAATCTCAGTCCCTTTAGTAGAAGCAGCAGGTTTGGAGAGGAGTGTGAACTGCCACATGTCACTGTAGCCACAGTCCCTGCAGGCCATGTGTGCAGAGAAACACAAAGCCTGGAGATCAGGCCTCTAATGTACACAAAGCATTATTCAGTACATCCTCTATTGGCGTTTATTCAGTATTTAGTGTCATCTTTTGCACTAACAGTGGTGTTAGGGACACTGATTGTTTGCCTGCTCACTCTTAGCATATGTTTGGTGATTTTAAGACGTTCTATATCATATGCCAGATGTGCTCTTTAAAAAAACGTCACTGGGTAGACCACTATTACCATGACTGCATGAACATACAGTCAGAGTCATAAAGCACAGAAACAGGCCCTTCGGCCCATCACATCCATACCATCTACACTAATGCCATTTTCCCACGTTAGGTCTGCATCCTTCTATGCCTTGCCTATTCGTGTACCTGTCTAAATGTCTCTTCAACAAAGTGATTGCATCTGGCTCTATCACCTCCTCTGACTGCGAACTCCAGATATCAACCACTCTGTGTATAAAAATTTCCCCTCAAATCCCCCTTAAAGCTGCTCTCTCTCACCTTAAACCTATCCTAAATCTTGTTTTTGATATCCTTACCAAGGTTCTTACTATCTACCCCTCATCTACTATCTATGCCTCATCATCTTATACACCTCTCCCAGGCCACCTCTCAGCCTCCTTTTCTCCAGAGAAAACAAAGCCAGCCTGTCTAATCTCTCCCAATAACTAAAGTCCTCCTATCCAGGCACCACCCTGATGAGTCTCCTCTGTGATCTCTCCAGTGCAACCAAATCTTTCTTAGAGAGTGACAATCAGAACTGCACACAATGGTCCAAGTGCACTCTAACCAATGTTTTCTAAAGGTGCAACATAGAGTCTCAACTTCTATATTCTATGCCCTGACCTTCTTCACCACCCTTTGGACCTGTGTTGCCAGTTTCAGAGAACCATGGACTTGAACCCCCCCAAGGTCTCTCTGTTCATCAATTTTCTTTAATGCCCTACCATTTACTGTATATGTTCTACCCCATTTGACTCCCCAAAATGCATCACCTCAACTTGTTGAGATTAACTTTCCTCTGGCAATGCTCCATCCAACTTTCCATCTGATCTATATCTTGCCTTAGCCTTAGACAACTTTCCTCAATATCCACACCACCACTAACTTTCTAATCATACTCCTACGTTCACATCCAACTCATTTATATAGACATCACAAACAACAAGGGTCCCAGTACCAAACTCTGCAGTACACTACTGGTAATAGACTTCCAATCAGAAAAGCATCCTTCCGCCACTACCCTCTGCCTGCTATCACCAAGCCAATTTTGGATCCCACGTGCCTTAACTTTTCTGACCAGCCTACCACGCGGGACCTTGTCAGAAGCCTTACTGAAGTCCATATGGACAACGTCTACCACCCGGCCGTCATCAACCTTCTCTGTTACCTTCTCAAAAAACAACTCAAATTAGAGATCAAACTTAATCAATAAAGATTATACTGAAGTTAAATGAACAAGAGAGTGCCTTTCAGCCTAGTTTCAAACTTAGCTGTAGCATTATGCCAACCATATGGTCCCTAAGTACACCTTCAGGATAATAGCCTAATATGAGCCTTTCTGTAACCGTTTAACATTCATTGTCTGGCGGACTTTCTTTCCCTTCCTCCCACTTGATAGCCTAATCCAATCTGTGGTAGTGCCATACAGGTGCTAGCAATCTTCTAGTACCTCAGCCAACTGGCTGCACAATACAAAGCTTTGGGAATGCTGGCTGAAATTATTTCTTCCCTAGTCCAAGTGTGTTGACGTGAATTGCAGCATGCCCCCTGACACTTGGCAGAAATAAGCTAATTCAACACACAAGAGCAAATGAATCTCGGATATGCTTGGCCTCGATGGCCCCATACCCACTGGCATAAATCAGCAAGTCAGACAACAGCTGCATTCTGCAGGCATTTTCAGCATATCTTCATTCACCAAAAACAAAAAAACAAACTATTATGGAAAAGCAGCAGACTACATCCAGATTGCAACAAGGCTGGAGTGCAGCGTCCCAATGGACTTCTTACTTCCTACCAAATTTACTGCACAGAGCTCTCAACTGGCTCCAAAATACCCCAACATTACAGATCTAAAGCAGCTGTATTCCAGGTGTAAAAGGTGTCGGTTGGGCCTTTTTGGTTGTTGTGCAGTTATGGCCATGTACTGACAGAGGGGCATTGTGGGTCTTGGGAGGGTGTAGCAGTCAGCCACCGTGACAAATGAGGAATTTAATTTATAAGGAAAGTTGAAAAATATTTACACTGGCTCTTAGTTTACATAATTGGGAAAGGCTATATAACTAAAGTTTATGCAGGAAAGGAATATAAAACAAAGTCTTGCAGAATAAGTTAGCAGGGAAGGGAGAGAAACAGATATCATGTTTCAGGTACATGGTCTTATTTCAGAAGCACTTCCAGTATTTCCCATTTTTACTTCAGATTTCCAGCATCTGTACATTTTGCTTTCTGATTGCGTGGAGAATGTCAAGAATGCAAGGAACAAAAGCAGGAAGAGGCCAGTCAGGCTCTCACAAGTGCTCTACCATTCAATACGATCAAGGCTGATCTTTTGCCTCAGTGTCACTTTTCTGCATTAAGCCCATTTTCGGTGATATTCAAAAATCTATTGCTTTTGAAACAATTTCTGTTCCAGAACATAATACAGTGTGAGCTAATAAAACATTAAGGATATACTGGGCTTGATGACATCATCCCGTTGCTAGAACTCTTTGTATGCTTAATTTATCCATCTTTTTTTTATATAGCTCAGACACTGAACACAGGCTACTGTGGCCAAGTTTCACTTAAGGCTGAAGTCTGTCTAATCAGTTCTGCGTAAAATATATGTTTCAGCCGTTAACCATGTTCTGTGATCTTTGCAAATTGGAGACTTGGAGCTAAAGTTTCCAGAAATCCTGATGAGAGTGCAGGTGATCTTGGCAGACTGCTCATGCCTTTACTTGAGAGAGTTATTTTGAGAGGGTGTTGGGCTAGGTGAGGAAATGCCTATACAGAAGGGCAGGGCTAATCCCCACCGTAAGCAGTGAGGTGGGTACGAGGGTTGGTGGCATGTTTAAATTGCAAGGATAGAACTTATTCAGAACCATTTGCTCCAGAACAAGTTTATTCCAATTTCATACAAGCAGATAAAACCCTATCAGTGCCATTTTCTGCTCTGAACTGAACTTGAAAGTTTCATCAACTAAGTTGTACCTGAGGTCGGCGAGGCCACATTTGGAATATTTGTGTTCAGGTTTGGTCACCCTGCTATAGGGAAGATGCATTAAGCTGGAAAGAGAGCAGAGGAGATTTATAATGATGAGGGACTGAGTTACGGAGAGAGGTTGAGCAGGTTGGGACTTTATTCACTGAAGCGCAGGAAAATGAGAGGTGATCTTATAGAGGTGTATAAAACCATGAGGGGCAGAGATAGGGTGAATGCACACAGTCTTTTTCCCTAGATTGTGGAATCAAGAACTAGAGAACAAAGGTTTAGGGTGAGAAGGGAAAGATTTAATAGGAACCTGAGGGGCAGAGGTGGTCAGTATATGGAACGAGCTGCCAGAGGAAGTGGTTGAGGCAGGTACATTAACAACATTTAAAAGGCACTTGGACAGGCACAGGGATAGGGAAGGTTAAGAGGGATATTGGCCAAATGCAGGCAAATGGAACTAGCTTAGGTGGGAATCTTGGACAACTTGGACCAGTTGGGCCAAAGGGCCTGTTTCCATGCTGTGCGTCTCTATAACTCTAACTTTGCTATCAACTCTTCAATTCCCTTCTAAAGTACTCTATCTCCATCTTTGGTGATAGATTAGTGACCAATATCCATTATAAACCTGCTTCCTACAAGGACTCCGCTCCCTTCTACCAGTCTCTGTTCTAAAGGCAACACCTTCCACGCTGATGCTTCCAAGATGTCTTCCCTCCTCATCTGTGACTCCACTTTACCATAATCGACAAGGCCCTGAGCCGTGCCTGCTTCACTTCCTGCACTGCTCTTGGCCGTCTTCTCCCACCCAGACAATGGATAGAGATGCCCTGGTCTTCACCTTTATCTCCCCCCCACCACCATCTGTGCCCCCAATTCAACCAATCATCTTGTGATGCCATCCACAAACACACCTTCGCTTCTCTTCCCCTTTCAACATGACAAAGTGACCACTCCGTCCACACTCTTTCATGTCTACCAACCACTCCCCTTCTCACGATACTTTCCCTTGCAACCATAGGAGGTGTACATTTACTTACCCATTTACCTCTTCCCTTTCCACTATCCAGGGACCCAAACAGTCCTTCTAGTTGAAGCAGCCATTCAAATGCATCTGTTAGAACTTAGTTTTCTGCATTCAGTGCTCACTATGTGGTCTCCAGTATTGGGATTGGTTTATTATTGTCACTTGTACCGAGGTACAGTGAAAAACTTGTCTTGCAAACCGTTCGTACAGGTCAATTCATTACACGGTGCATTGAGGTAGTACAGGGTAAAAACAATAACAGAATACAGAGTAAAGTGTCACAGCTACAGGGAAGTGCATTGCAGGTAGACAGTAAGGTGCAAAGTCATAACAAGGTAGATCGTGAGGTCAAGAGTCCATCTCATCATATAAGGGAACCGTTCAATAGTCTTATCACAGTGGGATAAAAGCTGTCCTTGAGCCTGGTGGTATGTGCTCTCAGGCTCCTGTATCTTCTGCCTGATGGGAGAGGAGAGGAGAGAAGAGAGAATGACCCGGATAGGTTGGGTCTTTAATTATGCTGGCTGCTTCACCAAGGCAGCGAGAGGTATAGACAGAGTCCAAGGAGGGGACGCTGGTTTCCATGATGTGCTGGGCAACTCTCTGCAGTTCCTTGCAGTCCTGGGCAGAGTAGTCGCCGTACCAAGCCATGATGCATCCAGATAGGATGTTTTCTATCGTGCATTGATAAAAGTTGGTGTCAAAGGGGACATGCCAAATTTCTTTAGCCTGAGGAAGTAGAGGCGCTGGTGAGCTTTCTTGCCATGGTGTAATAGAGCAGACACGGTCTTGCTTAACATCCCATCCTGAAGACAGCACCATCACCAGGGCAGTACTCTCAATTTTGAAAACTAACATCAGCCCGGGCATTACTGCTCAAGTCGCTGGTGCAGGACTTGAACACAGAATCTCCTGACTCAGAGACAATCATGTACTGACTATGACAAGTTGGCAAACTGATGGAAGGAGAAAGAACAAACGAGGAGATGGAAGATAAATCATAATACTTTATTGCTGAAAATATCACCATACTTCATGAATTTAATAAAGACTTCTGAAAAACTGCTGTTAACTCAGTCACTTCTCACACCTTTAACATATTCACCTGCTTACCCTTCTCAATCATTTCCTTTCATTCCCCTAAGCACAAAATCACTCAATAAGATACAAAAGTTTCTGTAGTTTCTGTGCTGACCAATAAGGCCAGTACACAAAACCTTTTCCTAATATGACATTAATGGTCCTAAGGTCCACTAATGCTCATCAGAAGCACAGAGGATGGCAGGTTAGTGGTTGAAGTATTGGACGTGCAATCCACAGGTCACATGTTTAATTTCTTCCAATGAATTTCGTCCTTACTGAACCAACAACTGGGTAGCACGCTTTTCTATTCTTCCAATGGGTAGATAAACTCACATTTCCCTATGGTATAATTCATCGCCCATCTTTTTGCTCAATTTGTTATGACTCTGCAGTTTGCTTGTGTCCTCACAATGGATTTTCCTAATTTTTGTATCAGCAGCACATAAATGCAATATACTAAGTCCTGTCAAAATTATTCATACAATTTATAAGTAGCTGAAGCCCAAGCACTGATCCCTTTAGCACTGGTTATCACTTGCCAACCTGAAAATGACCCCATTTATCCCTCCTTTGTTTTCTGTCAGTTAATCACTCCTCAATCCTCTACTATTATATTACCTTCAATAATAACCCATGACACTAGAACTTATTTGATGCTTTTTGGAAGTCTAAGTTCGCTGGTTTAAACATTTTGCCAGTTACATCCTCAAAGAATGCTAATAAATTTGTCAAATATGATTTCCTTTTCTTAAAATCATCTAATACTTTTTTTCTGGTGATGTCAATCCCTTTATTATTGTTGTCCTGTTCACAATAAAGAACAATGCTATTTGACAAATAACTATTCAGTCTATTTTCAATAATCAACGAAACGATTAAAGGTGTCATCGACAGTGCTATCAAACCGCACAGTTTCACAAATAAACTCACTAATGTTCAGTGGGGGTTTTGCCAGAACCACTTGCATCAGAGAAGCCAATTCCAGAGGCAAAATGAGAGCGATTGCCCTTGCCAGTATTTAGCCAAGTACTACAGAAAAGAGCCTTGCTAAAACTGAAGTCAATGGATATCGTGGGGAAAGTCAAATCTCACAGAAACATTGCAGTTGTTGGAGGACAATCAATCCACCCCAAGACCCTGCTGTAGGAGTTCCAATGGGCAGTATCCTCAGCTTCATCAATGGCTTCACTTCCACCATAAGGTCGGAAATAGGAATGTTTGTTGATGATTTCACAATGTTCAATTCCATTTGCCACTCAGAAACCAAAGCAGTGCATGTTTATACATGGCAAAACCCAGATAACGTACAGATATGTGCCGATAGTAGCAAGTAGCATTTGTGCTGGATCAGTGCTCTGTTGGTACCATCTCCTACAAGAGCAAGCCCAACAACCTCTCTCTGATATTCACCATGTCTTCCACCAATAACATCCAGGTAGGGTCATTGACGAGAGACTCAGCTGGGCCCACCAAATCAATACTGTAGTTACAAGAGCAGGTCAGAAGCTGGGTATTGTGCAGCATAACTCATCTTCCTGACAACACAAAGCCTCTCCACTGCTTCCAATGCACATTCACCAGTGTGATGAAACACACACTATTTGCCTGAAAGAGTGCTGCTTAATTAATGTATAATGCAGGCTTTAACAAAGATGGTGTCATTATCATGGGAATTTTAATCTTCACATAGACTAAAGCATACTGGCAAAGGTATCCTTCAGGATGAATTCATGGAATGCATTCAAGGCATTTTCCAAGAACACACACACTATGGAATCAATCATGGAAGAGGTTATTTCACATAAAATACTCAGGGATGGAACTAGACTGAAATCAAGGCTTGAAATTGCAAAGAATAGCAGGCAGTCTGAGAACTGTGAGTATTTTAGGAACAGAGTGGACTAAAAAAAATTAATAAAAGGGAAAGCAAATTGAGGGTATGCCAGCAGGAAATATAAAGAGATTTTAAGACAGTAGCAAAAAATTGGTTCTGCAGGAGCTGAAAGGGAAACTAATATTGGATGTTGATCTGTGTGCACGTTAAAACATTTGGGGGTTTTAGGAACTGGGTATCTTGTAGCTGACAATGCCTTCCACTTCTTCCAAGGCATCTCCAACTGGAAATGCTCCAGCAAGATTACAAAGCTACAGGAATAAAGATAATATTTTGGGAAGTGCTTCTTTGTGAAAATCTAATGTAATAAGAATGCTTTGATAAAAGCCAAAACCTGCTGGAGATATTCAGCAATTAAAAGTAACATTTGGGAATAGATTTAATCATTGATGAGTCCATATTTATTAAAATTGCATGTTTCTTACCTCCATTCTGAGTAATATAACGAACCCACGGCAAGGCCTGGTAGCCACTTTTTTCAATGATCTTTAAGTAGCGAACCTGTGCAGAAGAAAATAGGCTTTGGTGAAATGGCTGAATATTAAGACATTTATCGTCAGCTTTTCTTTGCAGTGCAGTTTGTAGCTTTAGGATGAAGCCAATGTGCAGCCTTGTGTTGTTTCAGAAATAAGATACCTTTATTAGTCATATGTACATCAAAACACACAGTGAAATACATCTTTAGCATAGAGTGTTCTGGGGGCAGCCCGCAAGTGTCACCACGCTTCCGGCACCAACACAGCATTCCCACAACTTCCTAACCCATATATCTTTGGAATGTGGGAGGAAACCAGGGCACCCGGAAGAAACCCACGCAGACACGGGGAGAACGTACAAACTCCTTACCGACAGTGGCTAGAACTGAACCTGGATCGCTGGCACTGTAATAGCGTTACACTAACTGCTACACTACCGTGCCTGCCCACAGCACTGGAAGTCATGGAGAACAGTTTAAAGGCACTTTCCTGTTGCAACACAAGGCCCAGAAACTAGCTGTACAGAAAACCACGTATGGTGAACAACAGTTTACTACCATCATTACACACTGCACAAAAAACTAAATTTTACCCTCTACCATCTTACATGAACATTATCAATCTAACAGAACATTATGAAGTGCTCTGAATCTTGAACTGATTCTCTTTTGACATTCTTCTAGCTCTTAGGTTGCCAAGTGCTCAGTCCTTGTCCAAGCACAGGGCACAGCTAAGTAGAGCTGCTGCCTCACAGCTCCCAGTGACCCAGGTTCCAGCCTGACCTCTGAGTCTGTCAATGTGGAGTTTGTACATTCTCCCTGTGACAGTGTGGGTTTTCCCTAGGTGTTCTGATTTCCTGCCACATCCCAAATGTGTAGATTGGTATATTAGTTAGCTAGTCTTAGTGTGTGTATGTGACTGGTCGAATATGGGGGGGGGGGGGGGGGGTGTAGGTGTGGAAGAGTAAATGAGGACCTGGGGAGAATAAAATGGGATTAGTGTGAATGAGTAATGAGTGTTTGATGGTCTGCTCAGACACTGTGACACAAGTATTTTAGAAGATTTTGGGAGGGCAAAATAAGGAGAATTTAGATCATAGAACCATAGATCATTCTCAGTGGGCTGTAGGACTTGTTTCTGTGCTGTATGACTCTATGGTTCTATGATTCAAATTCTCCTTATTTTGCCCTCCAAAAATCTTCTAAAATACTAGGGGGGTGACAGTGTCATAAGGTTAGATAACAGTGACCATTTTAATAACAATAGTTAAATAATAAGGTTCAAGAACAGCTACTTCCCTTCAACCATTGGGTTCTTGAACCAACTAGCACAACCCTAATCACTACAGTTTAGCAACTCTATGACTAATCATTCTGCATTAAAATGGGTTTTGGTTTTTTTTGTTCTAATTGTGTTCTTTCTTGTAAAAATTGTGTATAATTTATGTTTAATTTGTGAATGCTGCTTATCCGATGCTATGTGCCTGTGATGCTGCTGCAAGGAAGTTTTTCATTGCACCTGTGCACACATGTGCAAATGACAGTACATCTTGACTTTTTGACTTTTACTGTGATATAGGACAATAACAAACAAAACTTGTCCCTGAGATCGATACCTCCAACTGTCAACAATGACGCATGCTGAACAAAAATTAACAGAAAGAAATCTGAAGATGGTTCACAGTCAAACTTGAGTGGACACTAAGCAGAGCAGCAGCTTTTCGAAAGAATGAGATAAGTCAATAGTTTTAATAAAGAAGTGGGGTGGAGGGAGTTGGAAATTTCCAAGTGAGTTTCAGTGGGCAGCAAATACCTGGAAGACACAGCTGCCAACAGTAAGTATAAGAGGCCAAAGTTCGAGGAATACATGCCACTTGCAGTTTGTGGGTGGGTGGGGACAAAAGCTGTGGGCTGCACTGTGAGAGGAGGTCACTGTGAGAGGAGGTCACAGTGACACGGAGGTAAGGGGTAGGTATGCAGGGATTTAAAAAGATGAATAGAAGGCACAAGGTCTGCAGCAAGGTCAAACGGTGGTGGTCAAGGAAAGAAGTCATCTGGAACGCAGGCTGCTTTTTTTTGGAAAAGGGGAACCTAACAATGGTCTCCTTCCCAAACTGTGCTACCTGTTCTTATTTTGTTCCTTTTCTATGTTTTCCCACTACCCCTTCTGGTTAACCACACAATCTCACTATAGCTCATCACTCTGATTATTCCCCATCACCTCTGCTCTGGATGACCCATTAACCTCTTGCACACTGTCCTCCTTTTCACTGCAGAGCAACACATTGTCACCACTTCCATTTCCCTCCATTGCACTTCCTAAGGACAAATCCTAAGGTCAAAGATTCACTCATTCTTTTCCCTCCAAATCTTCATGAATTTCTGTTCAATCAGGGGTGTTATTTTCTTCTCCCCTAAACAAAACTGGCAACTAAAATACGTAATCAGTTAAGGGCTCTAATCTACACTGAAGTTAAATCGGATACCTGACTCCATCGCTCTTCAGCAGTCGGAACCTAGGGGGAATTAACCAAGCCTAGCACCAGCCTTCCAGGAGAGGACAATATTTCACCAAAGAATGATAATGAAGGCAGGAAAGGCAAAATTAAAACTAGTCATCGATGGATAAAACAAAATCCAGAGATTCCTAATTCAAAATAAAGAAGAAACGTAACCTTTAATTCAGAGGTAATAAAAGTTCCTACAGGACAACAAGGATAATTGAAGAACATCTTATATTCTGGTCATCAGAAGCTACATGTCTAGTGAATTCACAACTCAAAATAAAAGGCAGAAAACATTGGAAGCACTTAAGAGGTCAGGCAACATCTGTGGAAAGAGAAATAGGATTAATATTTCAGGTTGAAGAGCCTTTATCAGAACTGAGGAGGAGAGAAGATGTTAGTATTAAGTTACAGGAATGTGGGGAAGGGAGCACGTATGATAGGGTGAGGCTAATATTGCTGTCAATGAGGTTATCGGGGAGCTGGGGGAAGACAGCATAGCCCCTTGTTTATAGAAGCTATGAGAGGGAGAATACAGACAAAGGAATACAAGGGTTGCAAAATGCAGGGCGTGTTAATGGAGAGTGGAACATTGAGCCATGTCATAGATGGAAGGACTGGCTAGTTCTGATTCAGACAGTTACCTAAAGTTGTAGAATTCAAGCTTAGAAGACTGCCAAGTGCCTAGATAGAAGATGAGGTGCTGTTCCTCAAGCTTAGGTTGCACCTCATTATAACCATGCAGGAGGCCATCAGAGCAGGAGACTGAAAGTGAATTAAAGTGGCGGGCAGCAGGGAGCTCCCTGTGGACTAAATGCAGATGCTTCACAAAGTGGTCACCCAATCTGCCTTTGATTTCTCCAATGCAGAGTAGACCACATTGTAAAAACCAGATCCAACACACTGGATTGCACGAAGTGAAACTCAACTGATGCTTCATTTGAAAGGACTGTTTGGGTTTCTGGATGGTAGGAGGGATCTGTAGTTTTCTGATTTTGAATTCACCATTCAGATCTATCTAGAACTGCTTTTGAAGTTAACCATAGTAGACAGGAGCTGAACAAACACGTCCAAAGACCCTACTGCTTGGAAACATTGTTGGAGCTGGACACTGATGGAGCTTCCAACAAATAATGACAATGACATGAAATGCCAGGCCAGAGAGATAACTTCAATGCCATTAATTCATGGTTTGCAGTGAAAGATGGAAATTATAGTATAATGATTATAAACCATGAAGATTCAGCACGGAGGTCAGTCAACTCAGGAGTCCTGTCAGTACTACAAAAGCAGAATCCTGCAGATGTGAGAAATCCAAGCCAAAATCCAACAATGCTGTAACAACTCAGAGGGTCAGGCGCATGTGTGGAGGCAGAGCGAGAGACTTAACATTTCAGCTCAGTATCAGAACCTATTTCAATATTAGCCACACCCAACCCCTCTGAATCCCTGCTTTTCCTCAAATGCACCTATATATTTCTTCCAGATACTTATCAGTTGCTTCTTCAGTGTGATAGGTAGAATATGACCTCAAGTTCTAATCGCCCACTAGGGGGAATCGATGCAAATGCCGAGAAAGTAAAAAACGGGACTCATGTAGGATGAGTATAAATCGGCGGTGATGGTCGGTGCGGATTAAGTGGGTTTAAGGGCCTGTTTCCGTGCTGTCTGTCTCGATGACTCCAAAATGTGAGCAGTGCGACATATTCTAAATCTACAATGATTGAACGTTTGAGTGAATTGCTGCTTTTCCAATAGATCCTGTAGAGGAGAGTCGTTTCCTTTCATTTACATTCAAAGCATATACATAACCAATATTCAACTTAACTCTTCACTTTTACTTGCATTCCCATCTTTAACATTGCATATTGTGTATAAATGTCACGCACATATACATCTTTGCATTAAATATCTGCTCTTCCACCTCTATGGAAAGCTTAATCTTTAGTATCATTTCATTACCTTCATAAAAATGCACTATTATGCACATGCTTCTGAATTGAATATGCCTGACAATAATAAAAGCAAGTCAATTAAAGTTTTCTATCCATAATCACATCTCACATCATTGCATTTTATTGAGAGCTTTACTATTTAGGGGACTGAACCACTTTCTGTTCCTTTCGTCATTGAACACTTCGCACATTTACCTACATTGCTCAGTTCGATCTAGCTCAGTCAGCTGTATGGTAAGAATTTCTCCTTCAATGAATAAAACAGATTCAGTTATGCATGGAAGAATCAAAGCGAAAATGGAAACTTGTTACTTAAAAATAGAAAGGTCTAATTGTAAAAGATTGGCTAAGAATAAATTTCGCTGGGTTTATGAGTAGGCTGCTGCGTGCAGCTGGGCTGCTGGCTGATTTGATCTGCAATAGAAATCTTGTCCCAGAGTGTGTTGGTGAACCATATAGGTGGTTTCTTGAAATCTCAGAGGTGGTGGTTCTGGTAACTTGCTCAACCAATTGTACCACAGGATTTCAGGGCAGAGGTCACTTCAGTCTCCACAGGCCTTTTTTTTAAGATTAACCACATTTATTTTTGTAAACATAGCGAGTGCAAATATATAGGTTTAATTTTAGCAAAGATCAGAGAAGCCTTTGATACCCACTTCAACTAAATTGGTGCCTCAGCAATTTAAACTTCTGGTTTGTAAAGAGAACTTTGTTTTAGTTACTAAAGATGTTGCAAAATAGGATTGTTAAAAAATAAATTATACCGTAATTGGCTATGAAAAGGATGCACATTTCCATAAAAGACTTCAGCTTTTCAGAGTTTTGATTTCAGCTAAATCCAACCATTGGGTGATTGTTCTGTTGCTATTATAAGCAGTTAACAGTGCTCTGGATTTCCTACTGGCATGGGATGCCCACACAGCATAAAATGCCCAAGAGCAAGACTGAAATTGAGCATTCCACAGCACCTAAACGTGCAAAGGAAATACAGTTCAACTGTGAAAGTCCTAGCTCAGATCTATTTAGACCTCCAATCCAATACTGTGAAACTTTCTACACAAGCTACTAGCGGAAAGCAATGCGGTTTTAAAAAAAACATCTGTACTGTAATTTATTTTCCTACCTTACTCCCCCAGCTTGAACAGCTTTCTTAAGCACAGCTGAGTGATTGCACTCTTGAGCCCAGTCATGGAATCAAGCCCCAACACTATCGACACTTGAGAACAGTCTATCTCAGTTGACACTTTGGTGCAGCCCAGGAAGAGTACCGCATTATTGGAGGAGCTGTTTTTTGTATGGGACCTTGAATCAGGGTTCTGCCTATCCCCAAAAGACCAAAGGGATAGTATCTGTCCATTCACAAGCCCATTTCCCCATTCAGCTAGATTGTTGCTAATCTGCATGTTAATTCTACTTAACCACAAATAACTTGCAAGGCTCAACAATCAAGTCTTCCTTATGAGCATCCACGTCAAGAACATTCCAAGTTTCACTAGCAAGATACGTCATACTCCATTGGAAATCCCAAGTATTTGATTGTTACGGGAGACACTGTGATTTTTATTTGTGAAATAGTTGAACAAATGAAGATGGCAATGGTTGGATTGGCCTCTAGAACCACTGACTGCATGACTATGACAGCATTTCCTGGGCCACAGGTTTATATTTCTTTATCATGACATGATGTGGTTTGAAGTTCTTTTAGCTCACTACTGTATAATCTAACTAAATGCCCCTTACTAATCAAGTCTGTTGGTGTAGTATTTGTGGTCTGCAATATAAATAAATGGAACCACAGCTACAGTTCTTCTAATATGTGCCAAGTAATGGTAATCTGGTTAACACGTCATCTTCCTCAAAACAACCAGCGCGGGCAGCCCTCTATTACAGTTTGTAATTAACTTCTTTGGCACATCAGCAACAATTCCCACACATTAAAAAAAAATTAAACACAGATGCCCAAATGCAAAAATGTTCGACTTTGGCACCAACTTCATAGAATGGGATTTAGAAATAGTCATTAAATAATTATCAAATTTAACAGAGATTACGGCTTCAAGTTTTAATTGTTTGGTAAACAAACTAGTGTTCCAAGTGACACCACTGGAGTATGAATAGATCATAGTTTTTAATCCAAACCTTCCCATTTATTTCACTCCTCCTCCTGATGCCACTGATATACCAAGGGACAGAATCACGAGGAGCACAGGTTTCCCATTTTACCTATTTAGCCACCGTTTGTGGCTGGGCCTGCACACGTTTTGGTGGGCGCTTGACAATAGAAGGAAGCAAGGATCAGTCAAGATTGAGTAGGAGCCACAGGACAATGAGTGCAGTGACTGGGTAATGATTTTTATTGCAACACCCAAGTATAGTGGCTGACTTCTAGTCTCCTATGCTAAAATGAACTTTAATCATTTCAAGATCAAAACATATATATTAGAAAATTATTTTCATAATAAACTGGTCATTTGGGAATGCAATGAGCCGAGGGAAGAGGAGGTGGAAATAGTGCAGCAGGACGATGGACATGGGTATGGACATACAGAAATAATTCAGCAGTGGCACTAAAACAAAGCCCAGGAACCAACCCTATGATACTGAGCTCCTGCACCACATTAGACAATGTATTTAATGGTGGTACAAATCAGGAGGTACTAACTAGCAGCTGAGCAGTACACCACAATATCGCCCTATTAGAGAAACAACCTAGAGCCATTCTATGACCAAAGGCATCTTCAGAAAAGATTACTGAAATCATAGACGTCTGTTATTACAATCATCTCTAGAAGCATTAAAACATCCCAAATGAAACAAGATTTCAAGTGAAATATCCATTTGTAGCACTATCTGTGGAATACAGAGATTATCCCTTTAAATAGTTAGGGAGATGAGCAACAAGTTACAAGTGGATTAGGAGGAAAAACCTATTTTATCATTTCCTAATCAGCACAGATTGTGTTCAAATACCCTGGTGCAGTAGAAGAGCAAGTGCAAACAAACCTAGCCCTTCCTACCTCATTTACTTCCAACCCCCAGCCCAACTCTTACCATTAGTATCAGGAAATTACTGAAGGCAAAAATTTAAGGACAGCGTGGTGTACAGTGATGACAAAGGAATCTAAAGATCTGTGGAAAAATGTGAACACTCTTTCCAGATTAGAGAAAGGAAATATAGCAAATTTATTTTCAACGTAAGCTAAAGGATCGCTATTGGTATAGTCAAACACATATGCAAAATTTGAGATTAATTTGATATGCAAATATTCTTGACTCTTACACCAGCACATACAAATGAGTGCTTTATTCCTCGTCCCTATTACTTCCTCTTGCTCTGGCTAACACTGAACATGCCAGTTATTTAAAAGCACACTTTGTGAACTTTAACCACTTAACCATTAGAACTTATACAAGAACATACATGCTTATATTATATTAGCTAATTCTCTATGATACTGCACGCCATACATTAAGATAATGTGAAGGTCTCAGTTGAAGTTAAGGTTGAGAATAAATGTCTAAAGACATGCAGAAAAATCCAATTGCCATTTTAAAGGCTCATACTCAATCTGTAATATCATATACAATTACTGATTCATAAAGCAAAGGCATTCATATCAAATTTGTCCCACCACCTTTCTTCTTTTGCCATAGATAATTTTTAAAAAGTCCAAATACTCAATATTAAACACATTGAAGTATTTCCATTACTAATTCCTGTTGCTACACTTGTAATGGAATCTTCCCAAAGGCAATTAGGGATGGTCATTAAACGCTGGTTTTACCTGCAACGTGACAACAGCACCCGAGGTATGAGCAAGAATTAAAATCGGCACTGATGAAGTCAGCACGCATTATTAAACATTTCTGGCAATATCTCCGCTGCCAAAAAGGCTGTAATTACAGTTTACACAAGCAGATTTCAACATAACATTAATAATTTCAAATCAATAAAGTTTACACAAAATTCATGAAGACACAAGAAGGATAATGAAGAATTTAGCTAATTCACCAACTTTAAGTAATTCACTCTTTCTTTCTGAACTTATCATTCCTACCTGTCATTATTTTGGTTCAGTTTTTCTTTTTCTGTTTGTATAGTCCAGCCTCCTGGGCACATCCCATGGCCTTGCTATTTGTAACACATTACACGGAGAAAGCAACATAATCTGATTCTAACTGCCATGTTAACTCATTTGGTCTCCCCCTATCAGAGACAATCCACCCAACTCACCCCCACCTTCTCTGCTACTAAAAACTAGTTTTCTTTATTTTACCATTCTGAGGAAGGGCCTCAGACCTGCCCAACCTGATGAGTGTTTCCATTTTCTGCTTTTATTTCAGATTTTCAGCATCTGCAGTTACGTTGATTTTCAATACATGCCACCAAACCTGCCCAAGGATATTGGTCCCAGCCTAGTTGAGCTGCAAACCCTCTAACCTGTACAGGTCCCATCTTCCCCAGAATTGGTCCCAATGCCTCAGGAATCTAAAGTCCTCTCTCTGAGGTCCAGCTGCTTAGTCGCTTTCATAACTCACTAAAAACTGTCGGCTGCACTGCACTTCATGCTTTTTTCCCCAGTGATATGGCCCAGGGGCCTCTGACAGATTACCCTCCCACCCCAGAATGACCTGCGGTTGCTCAGCAATCCTTGACCCTGGCTCCAGGGAGTCAATTTAACATTCACCAACTTCTGCTTTGTTAGATTCACTGATGGTACACTCACTCACATGCTATCTCGATGTCAAGGGCAGTCATGCTCTCCTCACCTCAGGAGTTTGGCTCTCTGGTCAATGTTTGGACCAAGGCTTTTCAAGAGGTCTGGAACCACAGTCCCGGTCAAAACTAAATGGAGCAGTGAGCAGGTCATCAGTGAGTAAGTGCTGCTTGACGACAACATCTTTCACTGCTTTGCTGATGACTGAGGGTGGACTGACAGAGCAAGATGCTAAGATTGGATTTGCTCTGCATTTTGTGAATCTAGTGCAGAGGCAAATCTCCACATTGTCAAGTATAGAAACTGAGACCTAACAGCTGAGCATTCTCCTTGGGAGGAGATGGAAGCAAAGGCTTTCGTCATGCCTGATCCCGTTTTCATACAATTTCTACATGTCACCGGAGTGCTTATTTTACTGGGAACCCTGGACTGGGTAACCAAGCAAGTGCAGGAACCTCCTGATCTGCTTGGATATCTTGCTGATGTACCTTGCATTGCATTTGCTCATCAATGCACCTTAGAAAAGGATTAGTGGAGGTTGTCCCTGTAACAATGATTGATGACTGAGGGTGGACTCAGATGGATCTGTGGGCACTCAAAATCTTTAGGAACAATGAAATCTCAACTCATTTGAAGGGTCCTGATGAAAGGTCTCGGCCCGAAACGTCAACTGTTTATTTCCCTCTGTAGATGCTGACTGACCTGCTGAATTCTTCCAGCATTTTGTGTGCATTGCTGGCTATGAATGTGTTGTGCTGAGAGCCAGAAGTCAGGTGGTTATACACTTATACTCCAAAATATATTCAGCTGATATATTTATCAATACTTCTGGGATTAATTAATGAACTGTTTTAAAACTTGCTGCCAAAGTCCATGTAAAAGCACAGACAAGTGATCAGGTTTCTGAGAATCCAGAGTTGGTGTAAGATGTAGGCCATTACAACTGCTTGGATTACAAGTTCAGAAGTGCAATGCATTTTCACCCCAACAGATCCATGCCAGTGGCTCTGCTCCATGTGAGTCCCTTCCCATAATACTTAAAACCTCATCGCTTTCTATTCCTTCGTCACTCGTGCATAATCCAGTTTTCTTTCCTTCTAGCATCTGTGCTATTTGTGACAACCCAGAATTTAGTAGGTTCCACAGTTTAATCACTCAGTGGGTTAAGAAATTCCTCCCGAGTTCTCTTTGAAGTATTAGTTGCCTTCCCATAATTACAGTCCCTTGTTCTGGTCCTACCTCCAGTGAGGTCATTCTTCTCACAGCGACCCACCATGATTTTCTAAAGAGAGCCTATTCCATCCTTCCTGATGTATAGCTTCTCTCTTCTAGTTTCATTCTGCAAATCTTTTCTGGTCTTTATTTATTTTCCTTAAGAGCGCTTTGTGCTCCAAATATGGTCTAAGCAATATTCAACAGGGTTAATATTACTTGCCCGGTTTATCAGTTCTTTTTCCGTGTAGAAATAAAGTTCAGAGTTTTGTCTTTTGTTTTTGCAACTTTATTAACTTGTATCTTTTATGACCAATTTATCTTTTCCCAAAGCTCTCTGTTCTTCTACTTTATCTGGACGTATTTACCAAGTATGCAAGCTTCCCACCAAAATAGAGCACCTCATACTTGTCTGTGAAGTTCACTTCCCCATTTTGCAATTTCTTTCAATACTTTTGCAGATCTCATCTGTATTACCTACGTTCTGCAAGTCTTGAAAAATAAATGCCTAATCTCCTAGCCCAAATTATTTATGCAAACCATACCTAACAATGGTCAAAGCACCATTTACAAATCAACACTTCCTACCTTTTTGCAAGAGTAATTAGTTACTGATTTCTGTGATGTAGCCATCTTGCTACAGCATTCTGCTGTTTGCCCTCTGACTTTAAATACTGTAACATTAATCATTACATTACACAGCATCTTAGGGAAGAGTTGAAATTCTTCTACTGCATTACCTTCAACTAACTCTTTCATTAAATTCTTTATAGAATTAATAAGAGGTTAGTCAAATGTGATTTTTTTGAAATTTGTCATGACTACTTGATTAGATTTTCAATTTCTGTTTCTGTTTATCTAACGTATGAGTTATGATTCTTTTGTGTTACCAAATTTGACTTAATTACACTTCTCTTTTCTCGATCTGCTTTTTCTTCCATATTTAGAAGTTATATTAGTTGTCTGTCAGTTCTCCAGCACCATTCCCTATCCCTATCCATTTTCCCTGCTGATGTAATGGTGCCTGCAGTACTTCTTCCCACAGTTATGTTTTGTGTGTGGACGTAATTCACTTGTAGCAGTGACTTTTCCCTATCCAAATTCAATTTTTCCCTTAGCATCCAACTCAAATGTCTTTTTGCCTTCTTCTAGTAAATACAAAGGTGTGGTAATTATTTAATATTTCTGCAATCCTGTCATAATCACCTGATTGTTTTACTTTTGATATTTCTGTACCTGCTTACTACCTTATTATACATACGTCTATTGAAAACAACACAGGAGAAGGCCATTCAGCCCACTGGGTCCATGCCAACGATGTGACTGAGTTCAATGCAGCGTTTGAAACAGCTATGAAGGTTCAAGCTTGGCCAAGGTTTCTATACATTGAGGTAAATTGTGTGCAGGGAAATCTGTCAGTGGGTAAAACTACTGGAGATGTGGGGAGGTGCTTTCTTTTTAAATTAAAAAAAGGAATTTAACGTGATGTGAAACTATCAAGAGCTCTAATTGTTCTAAAAGGCATGATAAAGAAAGCAGTGCCCAGCTTGACAACTGGGAGATACAAGAAACCGTCAAAAGATGTTAAAACAATTGGTAGAAGATAAAAAAAAAGTTTGAATGGAAACTTAAGGTATATTGAAATCAACATTAAAAAATTGGAAAATTTAAGACGGCACATTGGATGATTATTCTGTTTCAGTACACAGTGGTACAGGATAAAATATTGGACATCACAGGGACGCTGCTAACTCAGTAAAAGTGACATGCTAAATTTGAAGGAAGCAAGCTAGAAATGAGGAAAGTAATAGCATTGAGATGTCAGATCTCTAGGACTTCCATTGTACGGTTTGAATAAATGAGAACCCTGCTGAGCCCTAACCGGAACCTTTCAAAATTCTTTCAATTTGGGATTGCCCCGATAGAAAGGAAAACTCTCTTCATCATTTAGCCATACAAGGAGAGTAGGAACTCAGGACTTTAAAGCCTAAACATCTGTCATCGGGAGTAAGGGTATATAATCATGGACAGAGTAACTAAACACCATCAAAATTTCAGTGGATCTGAGGCAACCAGTGAGGATTGGAAAAGAGTGGGTTATGCCCTGATGAGCCAGATTTTGTGCCCTTGGATGTTATCCAGATCAAATACCAGAGATATTTGATAAAGTTCCTCATGAGAGATTTCTTTTAACTAAAGGTGAAAATCATAGATGTAAAGGCAAATTATTGACCTGGCCAAATATTGGCCGAGTAGTAGGAACATAATAATCACCATAAAGAGTCATAAGTAAGAATAATGGCCAGGTACCCAGTTGGCAGGGTGTGACTTGTGGCATCTGCAAGAGTCAGTGTTGAGACTGAAAACACTGAGTCTAAGTTATCTGGAAATAGAGTAAAGCATAGAAAGCCATGTACATTTGCCAATGACACAAAAACAGGAGACATGGCAAGCAGCTCAGATGGAAACCTAAAATTACAAATTCAAGTGGATTTCAGAGCAGGTAGTTGTGATATCACACACTTTGCACAAGGATGGAACTGAGTGCTTTTAAAATAGTGAAAAGTTGGAAAGGTAAGAGAGATCAGGGACCCATGTATATAGATTCTTATGTCATGAATGGGTACAGAAAGTGATCAAAAATGCTAACCAAAGGTTGATTTTTACATGTAGAGGACTGGTATACCTGTGGTTAGAAGGCTTGTAATACAAAGCCCTAAATGAACAACACCCGTGAGCTGCGCTAGACACCACAGCTTTCGGGGGGGCGCAGCACAGTTTGAATTTCTTAGGTTGCAATATTAAGGGCAGATTGCACAAACATGACTGAAAACTTAGCAATGAACAATCTGCTGGAGAAACTCAGCGGGTCGCGCAGCATCTGTAGGGGAAAGGAGCTGTTGACGTTTCGGGTTGAAATTCTCATCAGTCCTGATGCAGGGTTTCGATCCAACTCATTTCCCCCACAGAGGCTGCTCGACCTGCTGAGTTCCTCCAGCAGATTGTTTGTTGCTCCAGATTCCAGCAGCTGCTGTCTCTTGCGTCTGCTGACTGAAAACATAAATTGCTGTAAATACTCACAGGGTCAGAAGCATCCATAGAGAGAGGAAGAGTTAACAGTTCACACCAACAGTACCCCGTCAAAACATGAAAATCAAAATCTGCAGATGCTGGTAATCTATTCTTTAAGTACCCGCATTAATCAATCAGCCAGATGGCTTCATCAACATTTTATCACCATAGCAACCTTGGCCCCATCTGCAGAGATCTTTCTTTTGCCTGACCCATCCCTTTCTCACCATCTCTTCAGTTTAGACAATAGACAACAGGAGCAGAAGTAGACCATTCGGCCCTTCGAGTCTGCACCGCCATTTTGAGATCATGGCTGATCCTCAACAATCAATATCCTGTTCCTGCCTTGTCCCCATTACCCTTGATTCCCCTATCTATAAGAAACCTATCTAGCTCCTTCTTGAAAGTGCCCAGAGAATTGGCCTCCACTGCCCTCTGAGGCAGTGCATTCCACAAATTCACAACCCTCTGGGAGAAGAAGTTTTTCCTCACCTCTGTCCTAAATGGCCTAGCCCTTATTCTTAAATCATGCCCCCTGGTCCTGGACTTCCCCAACATCTGGAACATATTTCCTGTCTCTATCTTGTCCAATCCCTTAATAACCCTGTATGTTTCAATCAGATCCCCTCTCAATCTTCTCAATTCCAGCGTGTACAATCCCAGTCTCTCCAACCTCTCAGCATAAGACAGTCCCGACATCCCCGGAATTAACCTCGTAAACCTACGCTGCACGCCCTCTATAGCCAGGATATCCTTCCTTAACCCTGGAGACCAAAACTGTACACAATACTCCAGGAGTGGTCTCACCAGGGCCCTGTACAAATGCAAAAGAATCTCTTTGCTTTTGTACTCAATTCCCCTTGTAATACAGGCCAACATTCCATTAGCCTTCATCACTGCCTGCTGCACTTGCTCATTCACTTTCAGTGACTGATGAACAAGGACTCCTAGATCCCTTTGTAGTTCCCCCTTACCTAACTCCACACCATTCAGGTAATAATCCGCCTTCCTGTTCCTGCTCCCAAAGTGGAGAACCTCACACTTATCCACATTAAACTTCATCTGCCAAGTATCTGCCCACTTACCCAACCTATCCAAATCACCTTGAATGCTCCTAACTTCCTCTACACGTCGCACTGCCACCCAACTTTGTATCATCAGCAAACTTGCTAATGTTATTCACAATGCCTTCATCTAAATCATCAACATAGATCGTAAACAGCTGTGGTCCCAGCACCGAGCCCTGTGGCACCCCACTAGTCACGGCCTGCCATTCTGAGAAACATCCATTCACCCCTACCCTTTGTTTCCTATCCGCCAACCAGTTTTCTATCCATGTTAATACCCGCCCCCCAATTCCATGAGCCCTAATTTTAAAACTGACTTGTTTTCTCACTTGCCCAGTTCTTAAGGTATTTAACTTGAAACGTTAACTGTTTTTCTTTCTGCAGATGCTGCCCGAGTATCTCTGGCATTTTTTTGTTTCTAAGTCCCATCAGAACAGTTCTGTTGAAAAGTTACCGATCCAAATAATCACTTCCTTCTTTCTCCTCAGATGTTGGCCGACCTGCTGAGTACTTACAGATTTTGTGTTTTTATTTCAGATTTCTCACATTTGCAGTTTTTGCTTTTTGATTACACAAAATGATGGGTGCATTCCCTGGGAGTCGGAAGACCAACTGGTGAAGTGATTGCCATTTTCGGGCGGGAAGAGTTGGGAGAAGTATTTGCACTGGCAGCATCGTCCAAGAGTCAGGTTTTTCAGTCAGTGCAGTAAGTGACCGAAGTCCAAAGAACTCTTCCACCAGCAGCAATCGATGCCACTTCACTTGTTAAATTCCACACTATATCCATTAACTCAAGTTGAACTGGAATATCTGGAGTTTGACCACAGATCAGCTATGATCCCACTTGATAGTGAATGGGTACAAGAGGCTATACAGAAACACGACAAGAGGTTGCTAAAAGGTGGAGTGACCAAACCTTTCCTATCCTTTAGTTTAATCCATATGAATTCAGTTCTAAATCTTGATAATCACTTTTTCACCCCACTGCCATCGTCATGTCTAATAGAACAGAGCCCCACCTAACTTCCAGCTGGCCTGTATATTTTGATAAGCTATAACCAATATCGAGCTCAAGTCCTGTTTTTAATGTGCCTTTGTTTTGGTTATTCCTGCTACACCTGGTTCTTTGTTACAGACCAGGACCTCCAATTCCCTATTTACTTAAAAAGGTGCGTGCGTTGCTCTACAGGTAGTTTAATTTTTCATTAACATTTGTTCCTTTTTCTCTATTTTTGCAAGAAGTGTTACCACACTTCTGCTTTATAACTATTTCTTCTCTATATATAACTGTTACTCAACTCATTGGTCTGACTTCCTCTCACTGCTGATAGTTTCATCATCCTGCTATACCCACATAGTACTGGCTGAATTGGTTAGAACGATACTACCTGGATTGTTGAAAGTATAAACACAGTTATACCTACATTCAACACCTGCTTGGTTAGATAAAACAGTATTCACATTTTCAACAATCCAGGTAGTATCATCATTCCAACCATCGGTAACAAGATGTAGACACAATTAATAGTACTGGATTACCGTAGGATGTTGCCATAATTAAATTTATTTATCCAGACTGGTGTAAGATGAAGACCCAATGATACCACCTGCACTGTGGACAGATTGCAGACACTGTGTACAAGATATAGACACAGTTAAATCTACCTGCATTGGTTTAGGAAGATACACAATTACAACCATGTGGTTTAATGTAAGATACATTTATTACGATCCACATTGGTGCAAGCCATAACTATAATGAGCTCAAAGGTCAAGCAATTATCCGCAACTTTATTTTTTATTACACTAAACCAAAAAGAGAGAGAGAAAAAAAAAATCAGAAATAGACAAAAATAAGGAAGCAACATGAGCAACACAGTGGTTCAGCAGGTAAAGCTGCTGCCTCACAGCTCCAGCGACTCAGTGCTGTCGGTGTGGAATTTGCAAGTTCTCCCTGCGACCGAGTGGGTTTTCCCCAGATGCTCCGGTTTCCTCCCACATTCTAAAGAACGTGCAAGCTGCCAGGTTTATTGGCCACTGTAAATTTCCCCTGGTGTCGGAGGGTCCCAGGAGAATCAGGGCGGAGTTGTTAGGCACACCAGAGGGAATGAATTACAGGGAACTAAGTGGGGAAAAGGGATTACTCCGAGAGTTGGCATAGTGGGCTGAATGGCCTCCTTCAAAATTGCAAAGAAATGTGATTGTGGGAATGCTGATTGATATGCCGCATTTTATGCACAGATATGATCCACGTTGAGGAGATCTGATGGCTTCTCTTCAGTGCAGTACACTCAGAAGCCTGGTGGCACTGGAGTGTTCTTTGGGTTAATCTCTTTTAGCCTTAATGCGTGCAGACAGCGGTTAGGTAAAGCTTTGGCACTTGGGCCAAATTAATTCGGTGTGTAGTACAGTACCCAAAGGGACTGATAACCTTTAAATTATCACTTCTAGCATCTGTTGTGCTATTCACAGAATTCCTGCTCTGTTGCCCCTCCAGGGCCCACTGTGTATATTTTGTTGCCATAGTAACCTCTCTTTAAATGGTGTTCCCCTCGATCAGTGTAGCCAGGAGAAGGTTAAACTAACATCTGTCTTGGAGACAGTGCTGCATGAAACCACCCTTCCCATGGGATGGAGGCAGAAAACCGTCTTTTACACCAAAGATGAAAATCTGCACATTAATGGAGATAGAATACCAGAAACCAAACGCGTCTTGTCAAATTTTTATCCTCTTGAATTAAAAAAAAATGACATTTCCCCACTTTCACATACAGGGGTCAGGGCAAGAGCTGTATCATTTATCTGACTAAATTCAATATCGTGGCAGGGATAGTTTAAACACAGCACTTGACAGATAGGAATCTGGATGCACGTTCCAGGGAAAGCATCTGAATGGATAGAAGTTAGGCTAACTTTGTATTGAACCTTGGTCAGATTAGTTCTGGATGTCATATTACAGAGCAACTCAGTTAGGTTTGGACAACAAAGCCTGGAAATTATTTTTCCACTTTTAGGTGCACCAAAGCACAGGTTTTCAGAAGATTGTGTGCTTGCCACATTCTGATACAACCCACATTAAATAATGCTGTCATGTTTAGTGTGTAAACTGTGCCATATCCCTGGTTCAGAAGGTTAAAGCAATCTGGTGTGTTAATAATGTGCAGTTACTAGAACTTGGCAGATTTGGGAACTTTGGAGTCAGCTGTTAAGAGGACGTGTGCAGCACACAAGCAGCACTGCGAGGGGGGAGCATGATCCAAGAATCACTGAAAGCGATTTACAGAGACTGGTGGAACAGATAACCATCAGGAGAGATGTACCATGGGCAAGGAGGCCACAGAAACCCTCCAGAGTGAAAGGTGGGTGCTCCTGGTAGAAGGCTGCACAGGACAGTGATGCTGCAGTCTATGAGCACTTGTACTCTGCAGACACCTGCAATGGGAGTGAATTCATGTGCTCAGTCGGTCCTATCCTCTGGGCTGAAGGACAGTAGATAAGATTTCTTTATTATTCACATGTACATCGAAACACACAGTGAAATGCATCTTTTGTGTAATGTGATCTGGGGGCAGCCTGCAAGTGTCGCCACGCTTCCGGCGCCAACACAGCATGCCCACAACTTCCTAACCTGTACGTCTTTGGAATGTGGGAGGAAACCAGAGCAGCCGGAGGAAACCCACGCAGACATGGGGAGAACGTACAAACTCCTTACAGACAGTGGCCGGAATTGAACCCGGGTCGCTGGAGCTGTAAAGCGTTATACTAACCGCTACACTACTGCGCCATGCTCTTCCCTCCTTAGGTTTAGGTCATTGCTTATTCCTGCTTTGGGGAGATCACCAATTTATAAAAAAGGTATAGCAGAGATCAGGGGGTATGGTCCAGAATGATTCTGAGAGTAGGAAGATGAGTGTGACTGTGACTTTGCCCGAGACCAATTCAGTCACAGGTAGGTGGCTGTATTTGAGATCACAGGAGATCAAAGACCCACCTTGATGATACAGCCTGCAGAGAAACTGTGTCTCAGGGGAGCCCACTGACAAGAAGGGTCCCTGTAAACTCTGGGTGGATAAGGTCTCCAGTGACAAGTCCTTCTACACCACCTCCCTCCTGCTCTCCATGGCTAGGTTTCACTTCCATGCCACCCAGAAAGAGGAGTGCTTGGTGCGGGCAATACCCAGTGGAAGTTTTGATTGCAGAAATGCAGTTGAAGCTACAAGGAAGGCTAAACATTAAGTATACACAGTCTGTAAACCAAGCAGAGCGGCTGCAAAGTGCTGTGGAGCAGCATGGCAGAGAATGCAATTTGGGTGCTGGCCCTTGAGGGAAAGTGCTAGAACAGTCAGCTTCTCTGTCAGAAAGCAAGTGTTTTTTCTCCCTTCTCCCCCCACCCCCCCAATCACTGAAGTTAAAAATCACATGAGGCTAAAAATGGGTCATGTATGACTGTAGTTGTTGACAGGAGCTTTACTCCAGAATCTCTGTCACTAGCAAAAATTGCAATTGAAAATGGGCTTTGAGCTGTTGAGTTTCTCATTGAACTAATAGTGCCAGAAATGGTCACTGCTCTATTCTGGTTTAATCCTAATTTCAGTTGCACAGCACGGTTTGTTTCTTTTAACTTTTTAAGCATAGCAGTCCCAAAGCTTCTACCTTTCCTAAGACTCTCATTGTGTCCTTGAAAAGATTTGATGTGCTTTACCTACTTTAAAGGGATCTATATAATCAAGTTGTTGCTGTTGATCCTCTTCAGTAATTTACAGGCTAAAGGGCCTGTCTGCAGCACCCCCACTTTGTGTTGTTAAGCACAGAGGGCCATGCAGCTGGACTGTATGCAGACACCACCACCCTCTAGTGGCCAACACGCACAAAATCAGAACAAGCCTTTTATTTGATTTCGAATCAGAATATAACTTGCTCAACTAAAAGAGACAGGAAGGGAAACATGAGCCATCTTGCCAGAACAAATTGGCAGGAGAGAGAAGAATTAAACTGGGTCATGTTTGCAACACCAAACAAAGCAGCACGCCAGATTTCAGGAGTACTAGAACATACTTGGATACTGAAAACTGCTTCAAAGTGGGCATATCTTGATGAGACTTTGCAGTGCAGTCGTACAATAGAGACACAAGAGACTGCAGATGCTGTGATCTGGAGCAAAAAAAAAACAAACTGAAGGAGGAACTCAGTAGGTCAGGCAGCATCTGTGGAGGGGAATAGTCAATGTTTCAGGTTGAGACCGTCCATCAGGACTACAGGGTTTTGACCCAAAACCTCCACTATCCCTCTCCCTCCACAGATGCTGCTTAAACCCACTGAGTTCCTCCAGCAGTTTGATGTTTTGCTCCAGATTGCAGCATCTGCAGTCTCGTGTTTCCATACTTGGATAAGTCTGCCTCAAGGAGGGGAGTAGGACACAATTAGTTGTGGTTCATCGTGGTGATTTGGACAATGTATGCCATTCACTGAAAGCACCATGCAGGTTATCAGACCCTGCTACTCAGTAATGGGTTTAAGTAAATCTCCGTTATGTGACGTGCACACTATGTAGTATAGTATTTAGCAGCATACAACATGGAAAGAAGCCCTTCGGCTCACTGAGTCCTCACTGACCGTCACGCACCCAATTATACTAATCCTGTCTTACTCTGCCCACAGTCCCAACAACTCTGCCCAGATCCTACAACTCCCCTACACACCAGGGACAATTTACAGTGGACAATTAACCCTACAACCACGTTTCTGGGACATAGGAAGAAACTGGAGCACCCAGAGGAAACCCATGCAGTCACAGGCAGAACACGTAACTTCCGCACTGGAGGTCAGGATTGAACCTAGGTCGCTGGATGGTGGAGCAACTACGAGCTGCACCAGCGTGCTGCTGTGCGTGCATCTCAGGTGTCCATTTGCATACTGAGAATGTTGCCATAGAAGCAGAGGGTTCTGAAACTTTACAAACTTTTGTTTAAAAGTCGTGAAAGCAGGCAATATTGAATCAAGCATAGAGAAACTGAACATAGGCATTCAACAAAGCGGGCACAATCTTTAATTTCTATCCCCAGTGTTGAAGAGATGACATCATGAGCACTGACTACAGAACATTAAATTGGCCGTGCAAGTTAATAGTTCCCTTGTCTCTGCACTTTCTCCATTTCTATCACACTTGTGGCGATGACACTTTCCACACCTTCCTTTTCCATCAGCATTGTTTCCCTCCACAAGCGGCGGCACACTCAACTAAGACACGAGAGATTCTGCAGACGACGGAATCTGGAGCAACACACGCAAAATGCTGGTGGAACTCAGCAGGTCAGGCAGCATCTATGGAGGAAAATAAACAGTCGTGGTGAAGGGTCTTGACCCGAAACGTCGACTGTTTACTTTGCTCCACGGATGCTGCCTGACCTGCTGAGTTCCTCCAGCATTGTGTGTATTGGCAAACGTTGGTTCCATTTCCCCACACTTCTGCTCTCAACTCTCACCTTCCACGTCTCCAGCAATTTCACATGTGCCCCCGCCTTGTTGCCTCCCATTTAAACACCCTCCACGTTGGTTACTCACTAACCCCTACGGCCTTCTTCCAGTTGGCGGCACCATAACCATTGATGTCATTGCTCTCTGCTGGTCTTCACCCCGTCACAGCCTTCCCTCCCTCTCTCCCTGCAACTTTACACTCATTCCATTCAAACTTTTCTCCACCTGATAACACGTCCTTGACCTGAAACATTAACACTAGTTTTCTCTCCCACAAGTCTTCCCCGGCCTGCTGAAATATTTTGAGCATTTTCTGTTTTAGGACCAGGAGGAGGCCATTTCATAGAGTTTCTTAGTGGCCAATTCCTAATTAAGGAGCAACATCCCAGGTCAGCTTTCTCTCAACTGATCAGATAAAGCTACAGCAATCTACAAAACCCAAAAACATTTAGGCAGCTTATTTTTTTTTTGTTTTTCTCAAATCATAACAGGTAATCCGAACAATCCGGTGGGAGGCAAGATTCGATCTTGTTACTCTGGAGTGTTCACCTCGTGTTTGTAAACAAACAGTTTTCTGAGGCAGATCTGCCCAGTGTCAGTCTACTGAAAGGTAAGGAAAAGGATACAATAGCCAGTTCCAATCACTAGTTTTCATAATTGGACGGCAAGGGTACACTCATAGGAACAGGCGTAGGCTACTTAGCACCCCCACTACTACCAAATCTGCCCTGTTACTACGAGGGAGATAGTAGCTGACCATGACCCAGGTCCACATCTCTCAACACTTCTGGCTAACAAAAAATTGTATCAAGTACATACTTTAAAATTAATTGAACTTAGCAACAATTGTCCTGTGGAAGGAAGTTCCAGATTTTTATCAGTTTATGCATACTGAAGAGCTTCTAACTCCCTTCTTAGAACATGCAACCTAGTGGTAGATTTCCCCAACTAGAAGTAATAGTTTCTGTCAGTTCCTCTTAGTATCTTGAAAACCTTGATCAATTCAATACTTAACCTAAGTCCCAAGAAAAATAGTCCTACATTTTTATAATTGCTCTAGTTAAACTAGGTACCATTCTGGTAAATGTGCAATGCAGTTCCTCAAAGACCAATGAATATCCTTCTCAATGTGTGGGGCCCAGAACTGCTCTCATTACTCACTGTGTGGTCTAACCAGGTTGTTGCAGAACTTCTATCCCCTTGCAGTTTGGTTACATCGGACGGTACTGCTTGTGACGAACTTGGACAGGTAGCATCCTATCCCATCACCAAAAATCATTTATAGAACTATTTTCTATATATAACAATGATTTATCCGCACCAAGTCACCATTTCTGTAATTCTGGCATTTCAATATTTGCATAACACCATCTTTTAGAGATTCAAAATGAATAATCACATCTGCCACTATTTTACTCAATCTATTAATTTCTTGAGACCAGATTTTCAACACAGGTACCTCAGGGTTGTCTTCCTTTCGCCTTAACCACATCGTCCCCTCTACCGTGATTGAGGGAGGCCTCAACTTCATCCCATTTATTTCCTGCACTTCTGCTCTCTCCTCCCAGTTCCCGGCTCTCACCTTCCGCCTGCCAGTCTTCACGTTTTACAGATCACCCTAGCCAACTTGAAACACCTTCAAGATTCCACCACTAGATACACTCTCCCCTCCCAACATTCTGAACAGACTGTTCCCTTTGCAACTCCCTGATCCATTTCTACCAACCGCTCTCCTCAGGGCACCTTCCCACACAACGTTAAAAGATGCAACATTTGCTCCTTTATCTCACTTCTTTTTCTCATTCATCATCACACAGCCCTTCCAAATGAAGCAGTGATTCACTTGCACTTCTTCCACTCTAGTGTACTGCATTCAGTGCTCACAATGTGGTCTCCTCTACACTGGAGAAGCCAAAGACAGATTGGATAACTGCTTTGCAGAATGCCACCATTCAGTCCGCAAAGGTGACCCAGAGCTTCCAGTTAGCTGTCATTTTAATTGTCCACTCCAAGTTATCTTTCTGTGGCTCCTGCACTGTTCCAATGACGCCCAATGCAAGCTTGAAGAACAGCACCTCATCTTCTGTCTGGGCACTGTACAGCCTTTGCGATTCAATGTCGAATTCGATAATTTCAGATAACTTGCTTTTCCTATTTTTTGTTAAAGAACAGGCCAGATCTGCTGCAGTTTTCATCCATAATGTTAAGTTTTTCCACTCTCTCCTGACACTGCCTGTTGCGCTACGTTGTTTTCCAGTTTTGGCAATAACTTTAAGCTACATTTTACACGTCCTTTTCTCTGTTTTCTCTTCAACTGCGCTCACTAATCTATTAGCCAGACAGCTCTGTAAACTGGGAAACCCTATTGGAATGCTCCCTTAGTCACACCCATCTCTCCCTCACCCTCTGCAACTTAAACTTGTTTGCTGTCTAGCTCAGCTCTGATTAAAGGTCTTCAACCTTAAACATTAACCTCATTTCTCTTTCCACAGATGCAGCCTGAATTTCAATTGTTCTAGCATTTTCTGTTATTTATTACTAAATTCTTTAACCTATTGCTTCCATGTACAATCTTCATTCCCTACTTCACGGTCCTGGAAAATCTGGAAAGATGGTTTTCCATCCTATCATCCAGATGATTTATAACATCGTGAATAGTTACTGGCCGAACACAGATCCTTGGGAGTTATCACTAAACTCATCCTAAAGATTTGAGGACCTGTCCATTGTCCCTCCTGCCCATCTCCTGCAATAGTTTGCTAGCCAGTTCAATAATTTGCCTTCAATTCTGTAAACTACAGTTCTACCTTCCAACAGCACAAGTTTAATGGTCGATAAATTTCCGGACTATCCCATCACCTTTCTTGCACAGCAGAGAAACATATAGGATCTTTTGATTTACAAGAATCCTTCCTTAATCAAGAGAACTTTGGAAGATTGGTTAGGGCATTCAAAATGTTCTCGCCTACTTCCCCAAAATCCTGGGGATGGACACCACCTGGCCCTGGGGATTTGTGCTTTTTCAATTCCTCTATTTTCCCTCAGTGCCATTGTTTTGAAGAGAGGCAATCCCTGATTTAGTATTAGTTTTCTTCAGATATTTCGGATTTTCCTCCACTGTAAACAATGACGTAAATTAATCATTTAACATAGTGCTATTTTCTTAATTTCAGTAGCCACTTGTATCCCGAACACAAGACTTGGACATTGCCCACAAAGATGACCTGCATCACTGAACTCGAGAAAATTCCACACTGTATTCCAATCTGATTCCCTGCAGGAATCTCTGCTGTGCGGCTGCAGATTGGGCAGTGAAATGGATGATGGTTGCTGGTCATTATGGGGAAAATTTAGAATTTGTAGCATGGGAAAACCAGAGTAACAATTATCCTCATCGTCTCAAAGCAGGATTAGCCAACTGTGGCATCAAGTTTTAACATGGGGAGATTAATATGTGGAAGGCTAAAATGAAGACCCTTAGTGGGTAGCTAAACTGGTCTGCAATTGCTGTTAATTACTGTGATAGTTTTCTTCTTTTAATCGGCAGTTTATTGGATGCAATTAATCCTGTTGCTGTCAGGAAGCATGACCACACACAAAGCATGGCAGAGCTAGGAGAGCTGCTACCTCATAGCTCCAGTCACCTGGTTCAATCCCAATCTGTAGTACCGATGAGGATGAAGTCTGCACATTCTCTCTGTAATTGCATGGGTTTCCTCTCACACCCCACAGGGTTGGTAGGTTAATTGGCCGCTGTAAATTGCTCGGTGTATAGATCAAAGGTGGAATTTGAGGGAGTTGATGGGAATGCAAGAATAAAAGGACATTAGTACAGATGGGTGCGCGATGGTTTGGGTGGACGAGGCGTTTCCGTGGTGCTCTCCATGATTCTATGACTATGAGTAGTAGGAATCTGGAACGCTCTCCCCCGTGAAGTTGTTGAGACAATAGTTAACTGAACATTTCAAAAGTGTGATTAATAAACTTTTTTTGTGAAAAGACTTGTAACCAAGATGGCTAAATAGGGTCAAGTACAGATCAGCCACAATCTAACTGATCTGATGAATTAAATAGCCTCCTGTTCTTGTGGATGATGTAGGCAGTCTCAGAGGAACTGCTGCACCCCACTAGCAGTACAAGATGACCAAGTGTCTTTGCTAACCAGCAATGTGAAAAGCAGGCCTGGTAATTCTAATTTGGGTAACCACATGTTGTGACCAAATGCTGGCCTTGCTCACAAAACAACTGCCAGTATAGTTTTAAGCAAACCATATTACCTTCCAACATCAAACCACACCCATTGCATAATAAGAGAGGAGGGATTTATTGGGGCCAAGCCAAATCCTCAATGCTGAACTATTTATCTTTGTGTTAACAACTGTTGCAGTTACACTGGGTGATGCGGAGCCCAAGGAAAGCATTTGCGCAGATGAGCAATGAAACAACACACCAAGGTGAATAAATTATGTCAGTAATACAGCCAGAACTGACAGGAATTACATCAGAGGCAGCACTGCAACTGGGATTGTGGAAATGGCAGACAAAAATGCTCTCATAGCCCCTCAATAAGATGTCTCGTTACAGTCCGGTTCACCAGTGTTCTGAGGGGGAAGGACACACAGTGACATCTAGAGGTCATTACAACACCATGCACCCACCTGTATCCCTGACGTGGTAAAATAGGGAATTTCAAACTTCACACTGATGGGGGGCTTCCCCTCCTTGTCTTCAGCTTCCACACTAGGAAGCCCAAAGTGTGCTCTCATCAGATACTCCTTCCCACCCTACAGGCACAGAGGAAAGTCATGTCAGACAGTGCTCATTATTTTTTGTTTATAGAACATGGGCTTTGACTGCATTTATCGCCCATCCCCAATTGCCCCCGAGGTGGTGGTGATTGCGAGCTGCTATCCTGAATTGCTGCAGTTCGGCGGTTCCACGGAGAAGGGAGTTCCAGCGTGAAACCCAGCAGTGATGAAGTAATGATCATTTATTCCAAATCATGATGGTGTGCGACTTAGAAAGGAACTTACAAGGGGTGTTACTGCCATGTGTAAAATGATTAACCACACTGAACATTCACACCCTCCACCACTGATGCACAGCCTTGGCAAGTTGCTGCAGTGCACTCTGTAGTTGATGCACATGGCAGCCAGACTGCACTGGTGGCAGCGGGAGTGTATTTTTCAGAATGTGCAGCAGGTCCAATCTTGTGAACTGCTTTGGGGCTGGCCGGTAGCAAGGCCTTAAGTATTATTGAAGTAGCACACATCCAGGCAAGAGGGATTTCATCACACTCCTGACAGGCCTTGTACACAGCAGAAAGACACTGGAGCATAAGGCAGGTCCCTTGGTGCAAGACATCCAAACTTAAGCCTGCTCTTATAACCACAATACTTTTGTGACTAATCTGCATTGAACCTGCACCCCCACCCCACCCTCATCCTTACCAGTCACAGGCTTTTGTTTTTAATCTCTATTCATTTTCAGGGTCTGGGTGCTGTTGGCATGGTGCTGATTGCCCATCTCTAACTGCCCTTGAGAAAGTGGTGGTGAGCCGCTTTTTAAACCACCACAGTCCTGGGGAAGATATTCCCGTAGTGCCACTGGGGACGGTGTTCCAGGACTTAGATCCAGTATTGGTGAAGGAATGGCAATACGTTTCCAAGTCAGGATGGCGGGTAACTTGGAGGGGAACCTGCAGGTGGTGGTGTCCCTTTGCATCTGTTGCTCTTGTCCTTCTTGGTGGTAGAGGTCATGGGTTTGGGAGTAGCCCGAGCAAGTGGCCGCAGTGCAGCTTGTAGATGGTACCCACCGTTGACACTGCAGCAGTGGCAGCGGGAATGAATGTTTAGGGTAGTGGATGGGATGCCAATCGTGCGATGTATTTTGTCCTGGAATGGTGTTGAACTTCTTGAGGGTTGTTGGAGCCGCAGTCATTCTGGGAAATCGAGAGTATTGCATCACATTCCTGACTTGTGCCGTGGATGGAAAGGCCTGGGGGAGTCAGATTCGTCACTCGCCACAATATACCCGATCTCTGATCTGCTCTTTTGCCACGGTATATATGTGACTTGTCCAGTTAACTTTCTTATTGAAAGCTGACCCCCAGGATATTGATGGGGAGTAACTTGGGCATCAGTAGTGCCACAGAACGTCAAGGGTAGATAGTTTGATTTACTGTTGTTGGAGATGGTTATTGCCCGGCACTTTTGTGGCACCAACACCTTATCAGACCATGCCTGAAGTGTTGTCTAGGTCAATACACATGCAAGCATGGGCTGCTTTATTTGCTAAGGGAGCGTGAATAAAATTGAACATTGCAGAGTTATCAGCAAACATTTTCAGCTGAGCTTACAAAGGAAGGAAGATCATTGATGAAGCAACTGAACATGGCTTTAAAACAATCGCTATACACAAGAATCAGTCTTTATGGAATTTGTTAATACACTCAAAGAAAACACAAACAAAGATCCTTACCGGAAATGACTTGATCGACCACACTATTTCGCTGCTTTCTGGCACCCACTTCACATTTCCCACCGTGGTCTTAAACTTGGGTGAATCTGCATCGTTTGGGACTGGAATGTGAATCTCAACATTATTGGCTGTCGATCTACGTTTGAACTGACTTTTGGCCTGAGGAAAGAGATGAAACACATTAGGTGCTGTCGAGTTAACCAATGGTAGCATTGATGTTGGATTAACTGTCAGGTTATGTCTGTTCAAGATTTGCAGGCAGATATTTTTAAAAACAAACAATCTGATTATTGACACATTTTGGTCAAAGATAATGCGGAACCATACATGTCAATAAAACTTATACAGTTTGCATGTGTTCAATTCTGTATATTACTGCCACCCAAATTAAAGTGTGATGTCATTGGCATACAGAACAAAAGAGCTGGTCACTGTCTTCAGGAAAGGGGGCGGTGTACATGCACCTGTCGACATCAACGGTGCTGAGGTCGAGAGGGTTGAGAGCTTCAAGTTCCTGGGAGTGAACATCACCAACAGCCTGTCCTGGTCAAATCACGTAGATGCCACGGCCAAGAAAGCTCACCAGCACCTCTACTTCCTCGGGAGGCTAAAGAAATTTGGTTTGTCCCCTTTGACTCTCACCAACTTTTATCGATGCACCACAGAAAGCATCCTATTTGGATGGATCACGGCTTCCACAAATCAGGACCGCAAGAAACTGCAGGGAGTTGTGGACACAGCTCAGCGCATCATGGACACCAGCCTCCCCTCCTTGGGCTCTGTCTTTACCTCTCATTGTCTTGGTGAAGCAGCCAGCATAATCAAAGACCCCACCCACCCGGTTCATTCTCTCTTTTCTCCTCTCCCATCAGGCAGAAGATACAGGAGCCTGAGGGCACGTACCACCAGACTTAAGGACAGTTTCTACCACACTGTGATAAGACTATTGAACAGTTCCCTTATATGATGAGATAGACTCTGACCTCACGATCTACCTTGTTGTGACCTTGCACCTTATTGCACTGCACTTTCTCTGTAGCTGCGACACTTTACTCTGTACTGTTATCGTTTTTACCTGTACTACCTCAATGCACTCTGTACTAACCCAATGTAACTGCACTGTGTAACGAATTGACCTGTACGATTGGTATGCAAGACAAGTTTTTCACTGTACCTCGGTACAAGTGACAATAATAAACCAATACCAATAATTTATAACAAAACCCTGTAAAATTGGATTACTCATGGATTCTAAATATCTTAAACAAAAACAGAAAATGCTGGAAAAACTCAGGCATTTTCCAACGTCTGCAGTGCTGTTGATTTTCATTTAACAACTCAACATCTTAAAAACTGCACGGAGGCCTATAAAAATCCCATGCAGTTTCAAGCATTTGTCCTTTCTGCCAACCCAGCTGATGTTGAAGCACGCAATTCCAGATTATGGGAGGAAGATTTCACAGTTCTACAACACAAGTAATCACACACGGGTTGGCGCTACAGTGAAAAAGAGTGACGCAATGGGTTTCTATTTAGCAACAGGAACCTGAAAGCAGCCGACAGCCTTGTGATGTGAATCATACAGATTTGTGTGTCCATAAGGAAGCAGCCATTCAGCTCATCATGCATGCACTGGCTTTCTGAAACAGCACTCAAATTAATGCTTTCTCTAGAGCCCTATAGTTTTTTTCTTTGTAAACATCCAGTTCCGTTTAAAGGTACTGCGGACTCTGCTTTTATTATTTTTTCTGGGAATGCTTTCCAGCTCAAAATATTCTCACGAACCTGGTGACTGCTAATGCTTTCACCAAGTGCACAGGCATCATTAGTCTCAGTGCAACATGCCTGGGCTGAATGAGATGACTGCTGACTTGGAATGACTACAGTACATGCTACACAATCCTATGTGAACTACTGTCTGACATACTATGCCCTGAATCTCTGAGGATCACTGCACACCACATTTTATACATACACACAATTTGCATGCACAATACAAGGCAAGGTTTTATTTTGCTACAGAGAACGGCTCAGATTCAGATAGAAAGTTGGGTCTCATTACTCATATTAGCATTCTTACAACACATTCTCCACAGTACTGCTTGTTATCTGAAAATACACAGTACAAAAATCCAATAGGCACACAAGGAGATGTATAGTTTCTATACAATGGTCCTGATAATACTTTGCAAGTTATTGTCAGTGCTAAGAATGGAACACTGATGGGACACGATTTTGAGTAGAGGTGACATCACACCTTTTGCGAAAATCATGTATCCAATAATTGTGTGGGTCTGAATAGATCAACAGAGGCTGATACATCCAGAGCTAAAAACAGACTGCTGGAGGAATTCAGCGAGTCGAGGGGTGAGTGGTGAAACAATTGTTGATGTTTCAGGTTAAGATCCTGCTTCGGGACTGAGAGTAGAGATGGGAGATAGCCAGTTTAAAAAGAAGACGGGGAGAGTTGAGACAGAGGCCAGTAGGTAATAGGTGAACCAAGAAAGGGTGAAGGGAGACGGACAGATGGAGGGGTGCAGTTGGGAGACGGAGGCAGATGGGTTATAGGTGGACACAACTACTGGAGGATAAGAGGGAACACAAAGGCTACCACTGCTGGAACCAGTCTGACCCAACGTTCATTTATCCTGTGCTTCCTTGACCCACATTATTCACACCACAGGTTAAACGAAGCATTGTAAATCATAGATGTACAGTTTTACTTCAAGTGGGAACTAACCCAACCCGCTGATTGATAAAATTCATCAGATCTTCCAATACAATCTTTAACCTTCAATCCTCAATTATGATTTCATTATGAAGTACAAAAGAGAAGTTAATAGAGATATGATTGAGAGTTTCCTTCAATTGGATTTCTCGAGCTTGTTTCTTATCTGGGCCCATACTTCTAAAACTTCAACAGGTAATGGGTGCTTTCGAACATAATGAGTTCATTCCATTTGGGGTTTTGTTCCCAAATGATTTATACTTGAGAAAAGAATAACTCACCTTAATCATGTACTCAATCCGACTGTGGGAATGCTTCTCGATCACAGACTCAATCCAAATTAGAGGTTTGACCTGATCATAAAGATGCAAGATCATTAGTACTATTTGTGACTTTAATTTGGGAATGAAACTTTAAAAAGGTAACTGTTCTTTGCAGGTTTAATCCACGTTCAATCCAAATAAAATATTCATCCGCTAATACAAGAGTGAAATTAAATGCTATGCATTGCAGACACACTCTCTCCTAACTCTGCAGTACATCATTTCAAAGCTGCAGTGACTTTAAAGAATTCAATAAAGTTAGTGTATGCAAGTACTTGGGTACATGTCAGGCATTATTTAGTTCACTGGAATAAGCTTGCTTTGCCATGGGGATTCAAGCAGAAGTGGATATGCAGCAGGGTGTCAACACTTTCTTGAGAACCCTGCATTTCACATCTTTTCCATGTTAATTGACCTGAAGAGGAGTTTGAAGAAATAAATAAGCCAAATGCAAGTCAATAAATACAGAAGGATACATGAAAAACTAATGCACGATAACCAAAGAAGTAATTTCTTTTCTGTACCCCATGACAGTAACTGTTCAACTCAATCCCTCAGCAGATAGGATACCAAATTCCTTGGATTATGAACATTAATAGAAAGAATTTACATACTGCAAGCTAGTGAAAAAAATGTAAAAGCCCGTAGGATCCGGAGGGAAGTGACAAATTGGATCCAAACCTGGGTCAGCTGCAGGGGGATGCACGGAGGGTATTTCCTCTGGCTAGGAGCCTAGGACAGGGTGGGGGGGGGTAGTCTCAAAATAATGGGGAGGCCATTTAAGACTGAACTGAGGAAAGAAATTTCTTCAGTCAAGGCTCAGTTATTGTGTTCATATCAACTTTTTTTAAAAGAATTAAAGGAATCAAGGGATATGGGGATAGGGCACGCAATTGGCATTTGAGGACTAGACGGGTGTTTAACGGTCAGCACAAACACCGAAGGCAAAAGGGCCCATTTCTGTGCTCTGTCAGCCATGCTACTGTTGAATGGCAGAGCAGACTCTCAGATGTCAAAGCAAGACTCTTACCTATGTTCTACTTGTGAATGGATTTAAGCCCTATGCACCCAAGAAAATAGAAGTCAACTGTCTGGCTCCCGACATTTGCCCCGTTCATTCGATATGATCATGGCTGATCTGTCCCAGTCCTCTACTCCTCCTACATGGCAGTTCCACATAACCCTCAATTCCACAATCTTTAAAAAATTATCTACCTCCAGTGACCTAGTCTGCACAACCCTCTGGGGTGGAGAATTCCAGAGGTTCACCACCACCTGCAAGAAATTCTTTGTTTTAAATAAGCACTAATGACTATATAGTAGCTGTAGTACTGGGAAGAGTCTTGGAAACCACCACTTATTGATGCCCATTTACTTACTTAGGAACTGGATTTACTATCGAGGTTATGGAACAAGTTGCATTTGGTGTTCTGATGAGATAAAATGGGACTCACCAGTGCCTCGACTTCGTCAGGAGGCTAAAGACATTTGGCATGTCCCCTTTCACTCTCACCAATTTCTATCAATGCACCATAGAAAGCATCCTATCTGGATGCATCACGGCTTGGTATGGCAACTGCTCTGCCTGAGACAGCAAGAAACTAGAGAGTTGTGGAAGCAGCTCCGCACATCACAGAAACCAGTCTCTCCTCCACTGACTCTGTCTATACTTCTTGCTGCCTCTGTAAAGCAGCCAGCATAATCAAAGATCCCACCCACCCCGGACATTCTCTCTTCTCCCCTCTCCCATCGGGCAGGAGATACAAAAGCCTGAAGGCACGTACCACCAGGCTCAAAGGCAGCTTCTATCCCGCTGTTATAAGACTATTGAACAGTTCCCTGGTACAATAAGACGGACTCTTGACCTCACAATCTACCTCGTTATGACCTTGCACCTTATTGTCTACCTGCACTTTCTCTGTAACTGTGACACTTTATTCTGCACTCTGTTATTGTTTTACCCTGTACTACCTCGATGTACTGTGTAATGAATTGATCTGTACGAATGGTATGCAAGCTTTTCACTGTACCTCTGTACATGTAACAATGATAAACCAATTTACTTTTTGTGGTTGAACATTTTGTTCCATGCAAACCTCTATGGCTTTTAAAATCTAAACAAGTAATTAAGAAAATGTGCAGCAGAACAAGCACAAGTCCAGATTCTCACAATTATAGCCGATCCAATTCGACTGCTTTTCTTTCATCTCCTGCCATGATGCCAATTTAGTCATCTTGCACAACAGATACCCTCCCCTCCGTAACCCCAACCCAGCCAACCAATAGTCGTACTCATTCTTACAATTCCAAATTATCCAGTTAAACCAACAGCTTCCTTCTCCCCTTCATGTTTTCAATCCTGACTCTCTAAATGACTTCTCTAAACAAAAAATCTGATCAAATGTAATAAAAGTGCAAAGTAATTTCTTGGGAGAAATGGATTTTGATACACAGACCCTCAGTACTGGTTTTGGAAAATGATGTATACTGGGGTCTCCATTTCATCAACCCAAGTAGTTAACAGTTGGCCACAAGAGGAGGCAGTGCCACTGTGTGAGTTTTCATCACAAGGTGGGTTTGTTCTTAAGAAACACTGAAGAATGGACTTTAATAGCCCTCTAATAATTAATTGTGAATTCAAAACATTCCTGCAAACTGTTGGAAAGGATACCAGATACTTCGTCAGGCCTGCTCACCCAAACACTGCACATGGCTCAGTACTTACATGTGTATTTAAACGGTAAGACATCAACTCAAACTCTCCATCGGGTGGAATGAAGGATATGGTTCTGTCGTTTTCGAATCGCGATAGCCGTACACATTGGTGAAATTTCACATCTTCTAACTCTACAGATTTGCTTTTCCCTCCTGCCTCAGGAAAGAAAGGGAACCCTTGTAAATAGCTCTACATGCCAGCCCTTAGAATCTTGTCAATGTCTGTCAATTACTCCCTGTAAACAGAAATACTTTAAGAATAAGAACCGATCTGTAATTTTCTTACTCTAAACAAAAGAAGAATGATACTTTATTCCATGCCAGAAGTAAATGTTTTTCCAAGCTCCGCTTAGTTACAGATTTGCAATATATCAATAAGCCAAGATCAAGTGCACCTTGGTACCAAGTTTTATTTTAACAATAGTTAACCAGCAATAGTTGTCTACACTCTTCAGTGAGATTACCATTTTGGCACTCCTTAAATAGCAGATATGTCCATCAGTTTCCAATCTTCTGGAATCCTTCATGAATTTAATAAAATAATGATTGCATTCTCAGTCACTAGCTCATTATGAGCAGGATGCAAGCTTTTTACAAGTTCTTAAAAATTGTAAAATATGTAATCATTTCATAATGCATTGAATCCATTATTATTTGGATGGTTTACTGCTTCTCGGTCATCCCTGGAAAATGGCTTCCTCTAATAATCTTCCCCATTTGCTGGACAACTATTGAGCAACTACTGCTTTTTCCACAGGCTTCTGCTTCCAATTATCATTTTACAGTGGACCAATAATCTGAGCCAGACTTTGAATTCCAAACATTATTTTTCAGTCCTCCTTTTGGGTTGGGTCATTTTGGCCAAGATGCCAAAATGACCATTGGTACACAGGGGGTCTTTATGGCTGGCCGCTGCATGTGATAGCACAATGTCGATTTTGTCCTTTCTTGGGATGGGAAATGGTCTCCTACCAGTCCTCCAACCCAATAAAGGACACAGCTGAGAAATGGCCCTACAGTTGCCATGACAATTGCCCAGAAGGCAGGGATTTGAAAAAACAAAATATTATACAAAAGTTACACCCAGCTATCATATGGCAATCGTATGGGTTGGCACCTTCATAAAATTCATTCCCAATTCTCCCCCCCACCACATTTCTGGAGTCCTGGATTGAGTCAGAAACCCCAGTTCTTCCTCGGGTCTCACTCAGCCAGAGGCTTCCTGCCATTCATCAGTGTAGCTACACTGAAAATTCTCAACAGCAGCATGGCAGGGCTGTCTACTGATACAGAGCCCAGAAGGTTCATCCTCATTGGTCAAAAGTTGTTGTGGCGGGGTGGGCTCCATCAATCAGTAATGAACTCTGCCAATCCACCCAACTATCAAACTGAAGCAAAGATCCGTACTGGTTGTTACAGCAGGAATGCCCTGAATGTAGGCCAATGATGACTGTACCTCAAACATGCATTATTTTGATTGAAGTACTTTTGAATGGTCTGAGGATGTTAACAGTGTTACAAAGTCAACTTAACACCAACCTAACCTTTTCCTGACTGGAGAAACAGAAGCAATATGGATTACAAATTAATTTTATTTGTCAATGAAAATAGTTCCTTGCTCACCAATTTTCTCTGCCCATTGCTTCTGAAAGTGGTGACAAGCTTGGCTTATCAGTCCATAAAGACCAAACATCTACCAAATTTGTTCTTGAACTATTAGCTTGAACACTGAATGCCACTAGATTATTTCTGTGTTGTCTTAAGGTACTCAAAGTGCTTAACACAAAATCGGCGCAAAGACAAGATAAAAACAGAAAATGATGGAAATACTCAGCAGGTCAGGCTGCATCTGTGGGAAGAAAAATGGGGCAAATATTTCAGATCAGAAACCCTTCATCAAAACTGAGACAAAAGAAGCTTAAAGTTTCCGGGTGGGTGGGAGAGCGTACACCTCTGATAGGGTAAAACCACTGACCATTGGGACTTAGCTGTAAAGAAGGTTATCTGGTCAGTGTGTTACTGGGAGCAGACGGCGGCTAAGAACATAGATAAAAGAACCTAGACAAAAGAATGTGGGAGTAGTAAAATGCAGAGCAGGTGGACAAGCCCAGCAGGTCAGGCTCGGCATGTCCTCCACTCCCAGAGAGAAAAGGAGAATGAAAGAAAAGCTGAGCTAATATTACATATGGATGACTAATGTAAATCTGGTCTGACCTCCTGAGTATTTCCAGCATAAGCAGTTTTATGTTTGATTTTCATTAACACAATGACATACGTTTCACCTTTCTCATGGAATAAGTAAAACAGATAACACCAGACCCAGCCATTTCTTTCAGACAAGTGTCATGCAAAGAAAAAACTAGTTACCAAGAGTAATGTTTTCATTAGAGATTTGGCTTCAGGCAAACATACAGCACACAACTGCTTTAATGCAGTGAAATTACATGACAGAAATTTTCCTAAAGGTCTGGCACAGCCAAGTCAGCTCCTGACTACAGGAAACACAAGAAAAGCTGGCACAAACAAGGTTGCTGGTGGTTTATGTGCAGCAGATCATTGCTGACCAATATATCATCTGGAAATTAATTGGTTTTATAAAAATAACATTTGGATTTTTAAAGTACCTTCTGGTTAATCTTGTAAAATGTGTTTATGCTCTCACTGCACTAGCAGCACTGAAGACCAAGACTAGAAAGTTTGCTAATCCCACCCAGTTTAGCATGTTTATTTGGCTACATTTCTATGTGTATGCTGCCTCAAGAACAGGGAAGCTCTCCACTGTATCCTGGCCAATGTTTACCCCTAACAACATTACAAACATATTATCTGGTCATTGTTCAGAAATTGGAAGTGACAGTTTGGGTGTGTAATTGGCCAAGGAACGAGAGACAGACAGCAGCAGTCAACAGATGTTTCAGTGACTGGAGAAATGAGTGCTGCAGTGGGAGTTAGGACCACTGCTATTTTTGTTGTATGTAAGTGATATGGACATGTAAAAGGACCACAATTTCAAAGCTTATGAACAATACATAACGTGACCATGAAGTAATTAAGAAAGCAGATGGTTCCAAGTAAGAGACAGATTGTGAAATGGGCCGATATAATTTATCGGAGGTAATTGGAGACGGATGCACTTTAAGAAAACCACAATAGAAAAGCAGTAAAATCTAAAGAGTAACAATTTGAGATAAATACAGGCAGAGGACTTGGGAGTGATACTGTCACACTCTGAGAGGCCATTAAATGTACTGCATGCTTGGCTTTGTAAATATGGCACTGAATACATTCTAAACCTCTACAAACCTGGTTAGCTGTCAGAAAGTTAATATCCTTTATCAAAACCCACAAAGACATGAATCCCCAGGAATCCTGAACTTAATCATCTGGAGAGATTGGAGAGTTGGGATTGTTTATTTTTACAGCACAGAAAGAGAAGGGAAGACTCAGAGACATTAAAAACTACAAGGAATTGATCAGAGATGGCAGGAAAATTTTCTGACGCCTAGAAGGATGGTGGAATCAGATTCCATTGGAACCTTCAAAAAGCAACTGGACATTTATTTAAAGAGGACTTGTTTGCAGCAACAGGGAAAGGATGGGGCATGGAACTAGATTGAACAGCACTTTCAAAGAGCCCACTCATGAATAGCAAGCCAAATAGTCCCCTTTGCTGCCGTAATATAGATGGGACCTTGCTCTGTGTAGATCAGCTGTTACATTTTCTATATTACAACACATAACTGCACTTTAAACAGCTGTAAAGAACTCCAAATATAATGCAATTGTGGATGGCATACTGAATGCAAATCACCTTCATTTCACCAAAAGGAATGGGGAGTTTCACAGCCACATCTCTAGGTCGAACAGAATCGTAAGCTAGGTCTAAAATACCTGGCGTATTTTAGTGATAACCGATTATCACTAAAGCTGGAACACTGTCAGGAGAGAACCCATTTCTGCCTCAGTCTCAGCTGCCTGCTAATTTCCCATCCTCTCTCCACCCCACCCACCTTCATTCGCATCCTTCTCGGCTTAAATTCATGCATCTCACTGCATTCAGTTTTATTCCCCAGACATTATGGGGGCCCCCTCTATCCTTTTTATTTTCTCCTCCTTTACTTCCTGTTCAATGCCCTATCCCACAACAAGAGCACTATCTAGTTATGGCCAATTCCTCTGCTAACCCAACAACCCCACCACCAACTTCTCTTCCTACACTAAAAGATGGGCTGGTTGTCCAACCTGACATCAAGAAGAAGTGTATCAGAGAGTTTCAGTTCACTTTAACCTTCCAGATGAGTGAGAAACAAGATACTTTTGAACAAAAAGAGGGTGGTCAAAATAGGCTTTTAAACCTTTGTTTGCCATTCAGTGAAATGATGGCTTATTTCTGACCAAGCTTCATACACCCACATTTGCTCTACATCTCCAATTAATAATTGACCATTGTCACCTGTTTGTGCTAGGAGTTCCAAACACCCACTGCCCTTTGGAGCAGTTAACATGTAAAAGGCCTGGCTCTGATACTTAGACCATCTTTTGGAAAGTCTACAAGGCACAGCCTCAGCTAATTAGCTTTATAGGATCATCCAACCTTTTCCTGCTTCTGTTGCTTATGTCTTAAGATTCCACAACCAGATTTTTCATTTTCTAAACCGAAATCTCTCTGTTCAACTTATCAATTCTCCGTCTGATCTTGAGAGTTTGATAAAGTTACTGTGACAATCTAAATTCCCAGGAATTCAACTCTGATTTATGCAAGTTCTCCATGCAATTTAACAAAATGTAGGCATCACTCTGGTAAACACACTGCCATTTCCAAGGCCAAAAATCCATTCATTATAAGGTGTAATGCTCAAAACTGTGTATAATATGCCAAATGTTCTCCAGCCAGGACTTTGTACAGTTGTAACACAGTTCACCTTGTATTTCAATTCTCACAAAATGGCCAACATTCCATTTATCATTTTGATTATTTTCTGTCCAAGACATCATGACACTTTAATAAACCACTTACATGGGCCCAATGTTTAAGTCTCTTTGTACCTCCATTGTTTCAAACTCATCAATACATGAAAGCATGGAGATATGATGTTTTTAGGTCAAAAGTGAGATACATCACAAATGCCTACATTTAAACATATCACAAACAGAACAGTCTATTGGGAAGGCACAAACCTTGCACAACTGATGAAATACTTTTGTAATGCAGTAACTCTTATAAGAATGGTGAAATATGGCTACCAATTATCACAGAACAACATTTTTTTTCTAAATAAAGGGATATTAATTAATATTAGTCAGAACACTGACAAGTCACTGCTCTTCTTCCTAAATGCCTCTGTGACCTTCACATTTCCCCAGAGCTACAGTTGACCTATTCAGACTCACTTCCTTTAAATTTCATCATCAGTTTGATGGTTTCAGTTTTACACACAAAATAATCTTTATTCAAAAGAACAAAGCTTCTCAGCACAAAATTACTAAAGCTTCACAATCACCAAACTCCAAATACCTTGACACACAATTTAACATTTATTTGATACAAAAAGGATCCAACTTCTGACACACAGTTAGTAGTGTGTGTAGGAAATTAAGAATACTCACGGCCTGTGTTCTCAAACAATACTTTGTCATTTAGACCGAGTCTCAGCTCTGGCATTCCCGATAGGAACACTCGCATTTTGATGGAGCCCACTATTTCACTACGTAATACATTTCCATTAGCACTGACCTAGATTGGGAGAAAGGAAGATGTTGACGATAGAACTGTTTCTCATAGGGTTCCATTTCAAACAAAGTGCATTCAATAACTGACCAACAATGTCAAAACATTCAGGAATTGGTGACTTGGTGATTACATTTTTCGAATATTCTAGATATGTTTAGTTATATTCAGAAAGTTCATCATGTTAAGAAGCATCAATAATGAAAATGGCAATTTTTTTTTTATTTCCTACGTTTTCACTTAAGGGTTAATCGTTACTGCAAGCTCTGCATAACTCCAACTTCTCCAAGATGACATCTTTATTGCCTGCAGAGTCCTCTCTGGGATGACATTATTAATTTACAAGTATGATCATCAGCTTCACTGATTAATGACTGGATGGAAATAATCCAAGCTCAAAGGATTCTTCCAGCCTGTACTTTCGTACAGTAAGCATGGGACAAAAATCAAACCAGAAGTGAGAGTTTAATGTACAATTTGTACTAATCCACTACAGAGGTCTGCCAGCATGAACTAACAACGATACACTTTCTCACTCTTCCTCTATCACTCCCTTCAGCCTTCAGTAGGGTTCCATGCCTCACACAAAGGTCTTTTAATGGGAGGTGGGGGGGGCTCCAAGAATGGGATGTTTAATAAATCAAGAGTGGCGACACAGGAAGAAATTGACAAGAAGAGTTTGACAGTTTGACGGGCAGAAAACATGAACAAAAGCACAGAGCAAATCCAGAGTTAGTAAAAATTCAAAATAAAATCAAAGCTGAACTGTCTTTATTGAATAAATACCGTGGGCGGCACGGTAGCGTAGCAGTTAGCGCGGTGCTATTACAGCGCCAGCGATCGGGGTTTGATTCCCGTCGCTGTCTGTAAGGAGTTTGTACGTTCTCCCGTGTCTGCGTGGGTTTCCTCCGGGTGCTCCGGTTTCCTCCCACATTCCAAAGACGTACGGGTAGGTTAATTTGGGTTTAAAATGGGCGGCGCGGACTCGTTGGGCCGGAAGGGCCTGTTTACTACACTGTAAATAAAATTTTAAAAAACTTAAAATTTAATTTAAATTTTTAAATTTAAAAATTAGTTTAAATTTGAATACATGTAGCTTTTGCAATAAGACAGATGAATTGACAACACTGATACCAACATACAAGTATGATCAATGGCTATTTCAGACAGGTGGTTGAAGGGTGACCAGCAATGGGTGCTCAATATTCCACTGTTTCAAACAAAGAGGATAAAAGAGAAAAGAGGCAGGGTAGTGTTGTTAATCAAGGAAGGTATCAGAATGGTATTGAGTCATGGCATAGAGGCAACAGATAATAATGTAGAAATAACAGATGAAATAAGTCGAGGGTGGGGGGGGGGGGGGCGCAGAGAGGGCGTGGTGTAGCATATAGGTCCCCAAAACGTGACCTCTTGATAGGGCAGAGCATAAATGGGGAAATATCTAGGGCACGTTTGAAGGGAACTGCAATTGTCATGAGAGATTTTAAATCTTCATATTGATCAGATGAACCAAACTGGCAAGAGTACTGTAGAAGAATTACTTATGGCGTGTGTCAGAGATTGCTTCTTAGCAATAATATAACAAACATTATGTTATAGAACCTATCTGGGAACAGGCCATTTTAGATTTGGTCACGAGGAATGAGGAAGGATTAATAAGACATCTTTGGTTAAAGATCCCCTTGGAGGCAGTGACCACAATATGATAGAATTCCAAATACAGTTTGACACTGAACACCACAGAACATAACACAACACACCACAAAAACAACTTAAATACAGGCAATTATAATGGTATGAAGGTGGAGTTGTCCAAGGTAAACTGGGAAAATAAGCTAAGAGACAGGTCAGTAGATGAACGATGGTAGATATTCAAAGTGCTGGTTCACAACACTCGGAGGAACTTATCCCAATTGGAAAGGATTCCATGAAAAAGGGGCACAATCTATGATTAACAAAGAGAGGTCAAGGATAATGTTAACTTGAAAAGTAGGGCAAATAATGTGATAAGGCCAGAGGACTGGGAAGTTCTAGGATCCACCAGCGAAAGACTAGAAAATTCATAAGGGAGAAAATTGATTTTGAGAGTAAACTTGTGTCTAATATCAAAACAAATTGTTCGAGTTTCTATGGATACATAACCTAGGTGTGGGACCTCTAGAGAACGAGGCTGGTGAATTAATAATGAGAAACAAAGAAATAGCAGATATGTTGAAACATTTTTTACATCAGTCTTTCCCATGGAGAACACTGCAAATATGCCCAATTAACAGATGGGCTGATTTCAAATAACAGAGGGACTTGCAAATATCCCAGTCACAAGGGATAAGGTAGTGGAGAAAGGCAGGGGGCTGAAGGCAGACAAATTACTGGGACCAGATGGCCTGCACCCAAGGGTTTTAAAGGAAGTGGCTGCAGAGACAGTAGTCACATTGATTGAATTTCTCAAAACTTACTAAATTCAGAGAGGGTACCAGAAGATTGGAAAACAGCCAATGTGACTCCCTTGTTTAAAAAGCGAGGAAGACAGAAGGTGGGGAAGCATCAGCCAGTTAGTTTAACATCAATTGTTGGCAAGATACTAGTCAACAATCAAAGAGGAACTAAGGAATCATTTAAGAAAGCTGAATAAAATTCAACATGGAAGGTAAATCATGTTTGACAAATTTGCTTGAATTCTTTGAAGATGTAACAGGGAGAGTTGATCGAGGGAATCTGTAGATGTTGTGTATTTAGATTTCCAGAAGGCGTTTGACAAGGTGCTACATAAAAGGATGGTGCATTAAGAGCCCAAGGTATTGGAAGAAGTGTATTAGCATGGACTGAAAACTGGCTGTCACGTAGAAGGCAAAGAGTTGGAATAAATGGGTCCTCTGCAGGCTGGAGGGATGTAACTAGTGGAGTACCCCAAGGATTGGTTCTTGGCCTGCAATTGTTTACTGTTTTACATCAATGACTCAGAGAAGGGAACAAAATATGTTTCCAAGCTTGGTGAAGTTAGGAAAATAAACAAAGGGGCACATTGTGAAAAGGATACTGTGATCTTGCAACAAGACATAGATAGACTGAGTGACTGGGCAAAAACCTGGCAAGTGAAGTTTAATGTGGGTCACACACTTCGTTAAAAGGAATCAAAAGGTGTATTATTATCTAAATGGAGAGACACTGCAAGCGAGAGAATTACAGAGGGATCAAGGTGTTCTAGTGCATGAATCACAAAGAGTTAGCAGGCAGGTCCAACAAATAGTTAAGGCAGCAAACAGCACGTTAGCCTTTATAGCAAAGTGCTGGAGTTTAACAATAGGGAGCTTTTGTTACAGTTGTCCAGGGTGCTGGAGAGGCACACCTGGAATACCGTACACAGTTTTGGTCCCCTCACCTAAATAAAGGAATTAGGTAGCATTGAAGGTAGTCCAAAGGAGATTCACCAAGCTAATTCCTAGGGTGAGAGGGTTGGCCTATCAAGTGACGCTAGGCAGTTTGGGTCCACATTCCTAGAAGTTTAGAAGACTTAGGGGTGATCTTATTCAAACAGGCAAGATTCTAAGGGGGCTTGACAGAGTAGATGTCGACATGTTTCCACTAGTGGGAGAGTCAGAAACAAGGAGACAAGTTACAAAATAAAGGGTCATTTAAAACTGAGATGCATAGAAATTTCTCTCAGATTGTAGCAAATCTCCTTCCCGAGGGTAGTGGAGGCCAAATCATTGAATATATTTAAGTGGAGATAGATAAATATTTGCAAGGTCAAGAAATTGAGAGCTATGGGGAGGTTGCACAGAGAGGAGTCGATACCAACATAAATCAGACATGATCATTCTGAATGACAGGGCAGATTTGGGTCTACTCCTGCTCCTGTTTTCTTATGTTCTTGTGATCAGAGGGTGAATGAAAAAAGCCAAATAGTCAATCCAAACACCTATAATTGGCCCACTCAAGCAAAGCAGTCAGAAAAGCTTGGAGGCAGATCAAAATAATTTGAATTATCTGCCCGGCAGGTGAAAATATTCAAAACAAGCAAAGAAGCTTCTTTTAAAAATTTGTTTACAGAATGTGGATGTCACTGGCAATGCCCCTGAACCAAGGAGGCAGTTAAAAGTCAACCATAGAGACGGGTCTGGAATGACATATGGACAAGACCTGATGTGAATCATAGATTTACTTCCCTGGAGGACATTCATGAACCAGATGCTTTGTTTTTACAATCCAATAGTTTCACGGTTACCTTTACTAAAACTAGATTTTCTTTTAAATTCCAGATTTACAGATTGAATTTAAATTCCCCAGCTGACAGTGGTATTGGTAGGCGGGTGTCTAATCAATGGTCCAGATCTCTAGCTGCTAGCCCAGTAGCTTAACCACTATGCTACCATCCACAGCTTCCAACAACTTTACCGTGGCTTTGTTCATACAAAAATGAACATTAAAGCCAGCAAGATTTGTATTCCTCACTGGCATTGCCTCTGGGATTATTTTGGGGAGAAGGAAGGGGGAGGTAGGGGTGAGTGGCAACATCTCCATGGTTGATGGGCACCAGGTGTCTGCTTCTGAATAACTCACCAGTAGGTTGACAGATTCAATAACATCGAGAAACACTTCATTTTTGCGATACTTAATCCCCTCTGATCGCCAAGACACTGCATTGGTAACGGTTGCTGGTGGGCGGGGAGCCCCTGTATCTAGCTTATGACCTTCTTGAGTGATGTACCTAAGAACAGAATTTAGAAAGGTTGGAGCTGGCAGTTAGAAGTCAACCATACTGACAGGTCTGGAATGCGCCACTTGAACAATTCAGAGTTCTCGGACTATGTGGGTGGTCAGTAAAATACACTGAAGCAGTCAGATATGAACTGCAGCCAAACAATTTTTCCATAGCAGCTCTACATAATAGGAAAGAAATTCCTGCATTTTATTCGCATTTATTGTTATTGGCAAGTACCAACATTTGTTTCAGACAAGGCTGAGTCATCAAATAAAATCACCATTGTAATATTAACAGTGACCAAAACAGCAATAGTCAGAGGAATAAAAAAAACTTAAAGCAGAGAGAACAAAATAAGCTGAAAATGTTAATGACAGCCAAGCTATCTGGTTTCACTGGCAACCTGGGTAGTGAGAACAGGAATGTACTTTCTTCCTTTTAAACATTCTGCATTTAACCTCCTAGCCAAGTTATTAGCGGAAGCGAGAGAGGTAGATCTGATACATGTCGAGGTTTTCCTATTACAGACAGGATAAACATGACACTTTCTGGCACAGCTCATCCATCAGCTCAAGGAAAATGAAAAACAGCAGGCCCCTCGAGCTTGTACCATCGTTCAACATTATGCTCAATATTGATCCACACACAAATTAGTGACCCGTGTATCCAAAAATCTATTGATCAATCTTGACTAAGATCAGCTCCTGGGCATCCACACCTTTCTACAATACAGAATTTCCAAAGATTTTCAGGCTTCCTTGCAAATCTTTCCTCATCTCAGTGCTAAGTGACCAACTGCTTATCTTGAGACTATGCCCCCCGCCACCAAGTTCTAGACTCTCCGGCAAGAAAAACACACTTTCAGCATTCCCATTTCAACAAACCTTCAAATTCTTTTTCTTCATGGGATCGTCTCTCATTTTTGTGAACATTAACGAATACACGGCTAATCTACTCATTCTCCTCAACAATGAATATGGCCACAGTGCCTTCACAAATCCTCGTCAGCCCATCCTAATACTTTAACTCTACCTCTTAAACCTTTCATGTGGCACCTTTGTAAATGGCCTTTGAAAATCCAGCTATACTAAATTTAACTGATTCCCCCTTATTTAACCTGATTGTTACATGCTCAAAAAACGCAAGTTATTTCATACAATTTCAAAAATATTCACTTCTCTTTAATTATATTTTGATATTGTTAATATACTTTGGTTCCATGTCATTAATAGGCTCCAACAGTTTTGGCCAACTAACATTAGATTAACAAATCTATATTTCCTTGCCTTCTCTCCTTATCTGAAGAGCAGTGTTACATTTGTTTTAATATTTGCAAGATCACCACAGATGGATACACCATCTACACAGCCACCTCTATTAGTACCCTAGAATCCTGGCTGTCAAGTTGAGGGGATTTAGTAACTTTTCATTTCCTTACTGAATATTAGTAAGCAGAATGTATTATGTTAATGTCCTCTGGCTAGTCTCTGGTAAATAGCAAACTTCAAGATGTTGACAGCAGAATACCTGGCAATGGTAATGTCACTGCATGTCAAGCAGTGGTGATTAAACTCTTAAAGGAGATGATCATTGCGCCTTGCCACTTTTCACTCCAAGTCTGACCACAACATGGACATTTTTAAAGGGTTTCAAATGGGACTGAACACTGCAGTCAGCCCCATCTAACCCTATGATGGAACAGCAATCACTGGTGAAACAGCTGATGACTTAGCTCAGGATACTGCCTTGAGGAATTACTACAGCAATTACTTTTCTTTAACAAGGACATGAAATAGGAATTAGAGGCCACAAAACCCCTCAAGGCTGCTCATAGATGATTTGACCTGTGGTCTCAACACCATTTTTCTGTCAAATCTGCATAATCCTCCTAGTCCAAAAATGTAATCTATGTGAGACTTGAATATATCTAATAACTCAAAGTGCACAGCCCTCTGGGGTGTTCTAAATACTCACCACAAGACACTAAATCCCTACTTTGACGATGTCCTTTCACTCCAATTTATTTAAGGAACTTCTTCCATTATTCCAATTTATCATCCCAGTCAAATCCACTTGGAAGATGCACCTTGCACATCAATGCTTCCATTTTCTTCAACCAAAGATTCTTGTCCACTCTAGTCAGCAGGGACACCAGTTCCTACACTTCTGCTCTCACCTTTTGCCCTGCATCTCAGACCATAAAAGAGCTCCACCAAGATCTCATTTTCCACCCCACCAGACTCAGAATTCAATGCATCATCTTCATCATTTTTGACAGCTCTGCATGCACCACTAAATTACCACATTCTAAAATTCCTTTTTCTGGATTCCAAAGAGACCATTTCCTCTGCAACACACTCTTCAATCATCATAACACTCCTGCTTTACACACATCTTCCTGTGCAAGGAAACATCTTGTCCCATTCTACAGGGCTTGAAACAACCTTTCCAGACTCAGCACTGCTTTAGTTGTACTTCTGTCAATTTAGTATCCTGCATTCACAGTCACAATGCAGCCTCCCTAACCATACCTAACATGGGAAACCACATTCCAGAACACCTAGCCAAATGGGAATATTAATCACAACCTTCCAATTGACCACATTTCAGTGCTCTATTCCACTTCAACCTCACTGGCCTCCTACACAGGTTGCAGCCAAGCTTAATGAAGGCATGAGGAACAAAATCACTTTCAATTACAGCGATCTTCCAGACCCACCGAGTTCAACAATTTCAGAAGGTGTTTCTTCTGTTCCTACTTTCTGATCCTCTGGACCCACCTTGTGTCTCTTTACTTATCCCATTCCCATCCCTTTTGCCTGACACTCTCATTCCTATTGTCATTTAATTACTCCTGCCTTCCAACACACTCCTTTTGTTCTTTCTTCACCGCCCCATTTTCATGGCCTTAAGACCTATCACTCTCATTTCTTTTCAGCTCTGATGAAAGATTTTCAATCTGAAACTCTAACTACTTCACTCCACACAGGTAATTTGTTCCATTAAGTATTGCTAGCATTTTCTGCCTTCAAGAAGAGTACTTATTTCAAGGAAAACGTTACCAATTTTGCCTGCCTTCAACCATCTCTCCAGGCTTTGGCACAATAACATACTGAACCTCGGCACTAGTCTAACTAGTCACCTTAAGAGAGAGTGAATGCAACACCACTGATGCAGGGCTGGGAAATCACATCAAGAACATCGACTCCTTGATCTAATATTAAAACAAAATCATATTTTCAAAGAAATCATTTCAAGCAAATGAAATGTTTAAAAATTTAAAACAAACAACTTCAAATAAACTTCACAACCATTTCACGGAGTCATTCAGCACAGAGACTACTCGCCTTGCAGTTTGTGCTATCATAAAGACAAGTCAATTTGCCCTAAAATAAAAACAGAAAATGCTGGAAATGCTCAGCAGGTCAGGCTGTATCTGTGGGAAGAGAAACAGAGTCAACACTTCAGGTCGAAGGCACTTCGTCAGAACTGAGAAGGAGACAAAAAGTGCGTTAAGCCCTAGGGTGGGTGGGGAGAGGCGATGTCTCTGACTGGGCAAGATACGGGGTGACCATGGGGATAAGCTGTAATAAAGATTATCTGGTCAATGAATGAATGGAAATGCAGTGAAAATGCAGAGCAGGAAGACATGCCTGGCAGGTCAGGCAGGGAATGTCCTCGAATCCTAGAGGGGGAGGGAAAAAACCAAGCTGAGCCACTGTTTCCATTTCCAATTCCAATTCCCTGGTCCCAATGGTGTTACTGTAACCATGGATATACAATCCCTTTACACCTGTCCCACATCAGGATGACCTGAAGGCCCGCCACTTCTTCCTGGAGCAGAGGCTCAACCGGTTCCCCTCCATCAACACACTCTGGCTGAACTTGTTCCCACGTTGAACAATTTCTCCTTCAACTCCACTCACTCGCACTAGATCAAAGGTGTCGCTATGGCCTCTCACATGGCCCAAGCTATGCCTGTCTTTTTGTGGGAAATGTGGAATAGTCTTTGTTCCAGTCCTACCTGGGCCCACTCAATTCTTTTCCCAGTACATCAGTGACTGCATGGGCTGCCTCCTGCAGAACGCCACAATTTCATTACTGGTGCTTTCACCAATTTCCACCCTGTGGTCTCCCTCACAAGGTCAATCTCTGAATCTTCCCTTCCTTTTCTGGATCTCTCAGTCTTCATCCCAGGAGATAGGCTAGCTACTAACATCCATTACAAGCCAACTGACTTCCATAGCTATCTTGACTACTCCTCATTCCACCCTGCCTCCTACATTTTGTCCTCTCCTCCCCTTTCAGCATTCCACAGGAACTGTTCCCTTTGCAATTCCCTGGTCCACTCTTCTATTTCCATGAACCATTCCCCCCACCACCCCCCCTTCCTTTCAGCACCTTCCCAGCCCCCACAGGCGATGCAACACTTGTACTTCCACCTCTTCCCTCTCCGCCAACCAGGAATCCAAGCAGTCTTTCCAAGTGAAGCAGCGATTCACTTGCACTCGTTCCAGTCTAGTGTACTGCATTTGTTGCAGTAACGTGGCCTCCTCTACAAGGGAGGAAAACAAACACAGATTAAGTGATCGCTTTGCTGAGCACCTATGTTCAGTCTGCAGGGGTGACCCTGAGCTCCCCATTGCCTGCGACTTTAATTCCCCATCCAACCCATCCGTCCGTGACCTCCTGCACTATTACAATGCAAGCTTGAGGAACAACACCTCATCTTCCATCCAGGCACACTGCAGCCTTCTGGACTAAATATCCAATTCTATAACTTCAGGTAACTTGCTTCTTCTGTCTGCATCAGTCGTCTATCAGCAATAGTGGCTCAGCTCGTTTGTTTTTGACTCCCTTTTTTTCTCTGTGCCTCTGGGAGTGGATGACATGTCCAGCCTGACCTTCTGGGCACATCCTCCAGCTTTGCATTTCGGAAAAACTGGAAACCTCTGGGAAGGGGAGCGCAAAAGGATGTGACACTACAGGAGGAATAAAAGGAGAATCCATTAATTATCTGCTCACACAAAAATCACCAACCAACTGATAAAATAAATATTTTAACTGACATCATTAGAAATATTTGGCTAGTATTGTTTACCCTCCAGCACTATTTCATTACAATACCCCCTACTTACTCCTGTAAGATCTTGCTGTCTGTCGTCTGTGGGTAACCAAAGTCCATTAACTCATCAAGCAGCTCATAGATTATAACAAAATTATCACGAATACTTTCTTCTTCTAGTTCCTTAAAATACTCAGAAAATACCTGGAAAGAGAACAGAAATATTAATGACAATGCACATCCCTCACAGTGCAAGCCCCACGATAATGGTAAAGCTTAGAGCTCCACCAAATTTAATACAGGAAGGGAGGATCCAAAAGCAACATTACATTTTCACAAGCCAAAGTTTCCAAATTTCCAAAGCCCCACTTAATGAAAAAGTAACAAAAGTAGATATGGTGTCAGTCCACTGCTCGTGTCAGAAGTTATGGGTTCAAGTCCCACTTATACACCAATATTCTAGAGGATTATCTAGGCAGTGCTGCATTGTCACAGGTGCCATCTTTTGGATGGGACCCTGAAGCCAGGCTCGATCTGCTCCGTCAGGTGGATGCAAAACATCCCACAGCACCACTTTGAAGAGCAGAGTTCCTCCTGACGTCTAATCACCTTGCTGTCTGGGAAAGCTTTTTGTACAGCAGTGACCACATTTTAAGAGGTTCATTGACTGCTTTGGAATGTCATGACATCAGAAATGGCATATGTAAATGTAAGTGTTCTCCTTTTTGCATACCGCCCTTGGTTGTGCTGACAGGTGTCTGCACGTGTCACATGCATTCACAACAGAGGATCTTTAGCTGCAAAGAGAAGGCCCAACAAACTCAGGTAAATCTGATGCAGAGCAGAAGATCACTGACTTACACTTAGCTAGGTAATCTCAGAAGCAACTTTGTTGAGATATTGAGCTGGGGAGGTGGAGGTTGGGTGGGGGCAGGAAATACGTGATTAAACCCAGAAGTGGGGTCTAGATGGGGAAAGAAGAAAGCCATTGTTCTTACCTGAACCACCTTATAGAGGAAAGCGAACACCAGTGACACACATGCATTCTTCTTGGAGGTCGCAACAACTGCACAGAGATTAAGGTTAAAATGGACAGCTATAAATTCTTATTAGCACACAACTGTAGGTGGGTCAAGTTACCCCTGAACCCAAGTTATTCAAAGTACAAGATAACTACAATTAACAGTCATTTCGAAGACTGGTGGATAATTGAGTCCTCAAAAGTTTGGTCTTGGGTAAGTGAGTGTGCTACTATTGGCGTTATGAAATAGACTATCCATGGCAAACTTGAACCTCAGTAGGTTTGTGATGTTGCTCAATGGTGAAAAAGGATTCACCGACTAAGTTTGATTGGCGTCAATGGGCATAAGATAAGACGATCTCTGATGGTTGGTATCTCCCAACATTTGAAGAAATAATCCGGAAAGCAGATAATTGAAAGATCGGTAACTGATGTCCCTCTGTATTAAAGTAGCTATCCATCAATGATGTTGTATCCTAAAGAGTGTTGACAGATGTTATTTATATGGGCTTACAGAAAGTAACAAGGGTTGACATGCATGATAAATATGGTTAATGTGAAGCAGTGGGTGTTCCTGCTACAGTAACCTAGAAGCCTGAACAAATGTTCCAGAAATGGGAGCTTAAATCCCAGCATGGTAGCCAGGTATTTTAAATTCAGTTAATTAAATAAATCTTGAGGGGAAAAAAAAGCCAGCCTCAATGTCTTGAAACAGAAGGATTGTTACAAAACGCCCTCTGGTCCACAAATGTACTTAAGAGAATGAAATTTCTGGTCTGTGCAACTACATCCCTACAAAATAAAAATTGGGTGACTGCCCTCCAAAATGACCCAGCAGACCGAGCTGAAGTGTAATTGGCAGTGGGTGATACACGCAGGCCTTACCAGCATTCATCTCATCAATGAGGATATATAGAGTCTCAAACGTCATTACTGAACTCGGTGCAACAACATGAATAGGAAATTGGTTACATGACAGGAAACAGTAGATAATCGGACTGGAGGGAAGTATCTCATTCAGTTCCCCAGGGGTTGGTACTAGAACCACTGCTTTTCTTAGTACATTTTGATGATTTTGATTTAGACAGCACAATTTCAAAATCTGAAGATGATATAAAACTTGAAGGTGTAGTGAACGGAAGACAGTTATCGACTTCAAGGTGGCAAGCTGGTGGAATGGGCAGACAGGTGACAAACAATTCAATGCAGAGAAATGCAAAGTACTACATTTTTTTGGGAAGAATAAGAGGCAATATAAACCAAAGGATATGATCCTAAAGGGCACAAGGATCTGGGGGAGGAGGAGGGGGGTCCATAAGCATAGTTAACCTTTAATGCTTTTAAGAAACTAAGTAGTTAAAAGTGCACATGGGATCCTGGGTTTATACATGGAGGCAGATATTACAAAAACAAGAAATCCATGATGAACATTTATAAAACATCACTGTGGCCACAAATGGAGTATTGATGAATTGCATGCTGATTGAATATTCAATAGAATGCAAGCCCTGACAATACAATTTTGTCATTTTTTGACTCTCTTAACCTCAATATCAAGCTGGCAAGTTTGCACTGTGCCCCCACAAAAGACAATATCACTTCTTGCATGTGGTGCACAGAACTAAGTGCTATGCTTCTTATGGAAACAGATAATTATAAAACAGAATGTAATTTCTTCCTCTGTATTCCCATCCTCTGAAAGTAAAGATCTTGCCCTTTAACTTACTTCTGTCCACCATACAGTCTCAAAGCTGGGAGGACGAGTATGCTAAAATCTCTCTCTGTACACATCTACAAATTTCATATCGCTTCGAAAATGCTCTAATCTTCGCATAGTGCCATGTGTCCACTGTGGATGATCTCTTCCATCATTTTGATCCTGTCTATAGATTTGCAGTGCTGTTTAACTTCATATTGTCAGCAAATTCAGATGCATGGCACTGTTTCTTCATCTACATAACCTCTCAAAAATTTATGCAAAGCAGTTGGCCCACTGTAGGTCCCTGGGCTGCTCCCTTATCTCCACTCCTTAAGTCCAAGTCCCACAAGACTTGAATGGATATGGACCACAACAAGTTTCATTGCCAATGTGGCTGATCACAGAACTGTTTTGTCTGCTCACTACTTTAGGATTATCCTCAAGTGCAGAGATAACCCCTGACTTCTTTTCTTCACTGCAAACTTCTTTAACCCCTCGTCCCTGATTTCACCTCCAATAAATGTGAGGAGATTGTACACTTTTGTCACTTGGGATTTAGGCCACAGTCAGTTGTCTTTGTCCCCAATTCACCTAGCTTCCCTTAAAGTTGCCCCCAGTCGAGATCTGAACTTGCATCCAATGTGGAGATAACTAAGAGATGGTAAGGAGGAACACGAAGGCCACCAGTACTGGAATCTGATATGCAAGGAAGGTGATAATGGGAACCAATAGGGAGAGACGAAGGGCAGACGGAACCAGAGGCTGGGGGGACCCATTGGGTGAAATGTAGGTGAATGGAATTCTGAGGGGTAAGGGGACGAAAATGGGTGATGGGGGGCTGGGGATATGGGAAAAGGAACAAAAATGAAAAGCACTAGGGGACGAGGGTTAAAGGAAATAGGAAAATTCAATGCTCATACCATTGGGTTGTAGACTATCCAGGCAGATTATCAGGTGTTGTTCCTCTAGTTTGCATTGGGCCTCTCCCTGGCAATGGAGAAGGCAGTGGATAGACAGGGCGGAATGGGAGAGGGAAGGGGAATTGAAGTGACATGGAACTGGGAGCTTGGGATGGCCACTGCGGACAGAGCCCAGGTGCTCTGCAAATCGATCACCTAGTCTGCGTTTGGTCTCACCAATGTAAAGATTAGGTCCCTGGATGGTGGTGAGGGAGGAGGTGCAACAACAAGCGTTACACCTCCTGCGGTCGCAGGGGAATGTGCCAGGGTCAGGGAGAGCAGGGAGTCATGGAGGGAGTGGTCCCTGCGGAATGCAGAAAAGGATGGGGAGGAGATGTGGCTAGTGGTGGTATCTTGTTGCATCTGGAAAAAAAAAGAGGAAAGATGGTGTGCTGGATGCAGAGTTAGTAGGGTGAAAGATGAGGACTAGGAGAATTCTCTCTCTGTTCTGCCCGAAGAGAGGTGGATGAGAGCAGAGAAAATGAGCAAGAGGGCTCCATCAACCACAGGAGGAGGGAAGTCCTCCTTTTTCAAGAAATGTGACATTTCAGAAAAGGCAGCAAAATGTGCAAGTAAATGTTAACTTCCCAATAAATGAGGCGATGTATTGTGGAAGGTGGAATGAAGAAAGACAATGCAAATTAAATAAGATCATAAGTAGGAACAGGAGTAGGTTATTCAGCCCCTTAAATTTGCTCCATGATTCAATATGACTGTGGCTAATCTGGCATTCCTAAAATACATTTTCATGCCCTTTTGCCATAACCCTCAATTCTCTTAATTATTAGAAAACTATTTCAGCCTTAAATACATCCAGATACTCTGACCCCACACCTCTCTGTGGCCAGCAGTTCCAAAGACTCTAAGCCTCAAAGAAATGTTTCCTTATCTCAGTCTTCTTCCTTACCTGCTTGTTGTGCGATCACGTCCTCTAGTTCTGGACTTCCCCTTGCTCAGTATTTACCCTGCCTTAGCCCGCCAAGAGTTGTACATGCTCAATAAGATCCCTTCTCATTCTACCGAACTCCAATGAGTACCAATCCATTTAACCTTTCCCCATAGGACATCTCCAATCCTGGGATCACCCTCATGAACCTTCTCTGAATTGCCTCCAATGAAATAATATCTTTCCTTCAAATAGGGTGGACCAAAATTGTTTACAGTACTCTAAATGTGTTCTCACTAGTTCCCTGTACAGGTGCAGTAAGAATTCCTTACTTTTATAATCCAACACCTTTGAAATAAGGGCCGATACTCCACTGGCCTTTTCTATTAATGGCTACATTTATGTGCTAGCTTTCACTGTTTCATGCTCAAGAATCCCAAACCCCTTTGTGTTGATGCCTTATGCAATTTGTTCTCCTATCCAAATACTTTTTGTTCTTCCTTCCAAAACTTCACAATTCCTATTCTCATTTTTTGCTCATTCACCCTAACTATCAATATCTTCCCAAAACTATTTGTACCCTCCTTACAACTTGCCTTCTCACCTATTTTTATGTTGTTCGCAAATCTGGTTACCATACATTCACTTTATTCCTGTTATTAAAATATATCATAAACAGTTGCAGTCCCAACACTGATCCTTGTGAGATTCCACTGACCGCAGGTACCCAATCTGATAAGGACCCCTTTATCCCTACACGTTAGCCAATTATCTATCGGTGCCAATAGTAGCCTCCAACACCATGGGCTCAGCTCGTAAAAGAAACCTAGGGAGCATTTTGGAATGGATCATTGAACATGGCAAGCCAGATGAACAAAGCAGTTAATAAAGCACACAGGATCCTGGATATTATAAATTAAGGCACAGAGGGTAAAATCCAGAAAGACATGCTAAACCTACATAAACCATCAGTTTGGCTCCAGCTGGAGTATAATGCTCAAATTTTAGACACCACATCTTAGGAAGGTTGACATGATCTTGTAAAGTTTACACGTAATTCACTAGAATTGTTCTAGGAGCAACTGATTATACAGTTGCCAGGGCAAACAAAAGAAGCTGCAATTGTTCTTCTTACAGCAAAGGTGACTAAGGAAAACATCTAAAGCTGCAAAGTGTTCAGATGGAATAAAGAGAAAGCTCTTCCAGTGGCTGATGGGTAGATAGCGAGGAGGGCACAGAACCAGGGGTGACACAAGGACAATCATTTTATACCATGGTGAATATAGATATAATTATACGTTTGAAAAGGGTATTGATAAATTACTCCGAGGAGAAATTACAGATTTATTGAAAAAGAGCAAAGGAGTGGAACCAACTGAATTGCTCTTCAGAGCAAGCAATGGGAGAGGCTGAATGGCCTTTTTCTGTGCAATACTACTCTCGTGTCCTTTTTTTTAAAATGGAATCATATTGTGGAACAGATACAATATTAATTTAACTATCGAACTGCTGTTATATTTAAGATTTGGAGCTTCGCTGCAATGCAAGTTCATATATCTGTGCCAGAAGTTTGGATAGGTCACTTTTACAGTGATCATTATTGAACACAAACTACAATGTAAATATAGCAATCACAAACTGCAGTATTCAGGGCTGCAGACTTCTGATTTGCCCCATCCTACACTGTTTTACTTCCTGCAATTTGAAATGAGTAACTTCTTGATACAGGCACTGTTCCTGAAAGTACTGAAGTGAATTGGTGAGACAGTTGTAAAAGGTAGGAAAGTGCTAAAGTATTCTTTATGTGCAGTTTTAGATCCTCAAAGGCAAATGCTCAAAACAGCTTTTAAGGATACGATATAGGTTGTTATGCTTAATCCACATGAATCGAACTGCTCCGTGCGACAAGATGGGCGTCAGAGAGCACTCCTCCTCCTTTTCCATCAGAATAGGCATAAAGTGTTCTATTTCTGACATCTCCACATCTCCTCGATAATTCCGACAAATTAAGACCTGAGAAACAAAGGACACGTTTATCAATATTGTGACGTGCTCTGGAAAATGGTGATATGTCTTTATTTACTTCTGAGAACACAAATAATTCGGTGCAAGAGAACCATTTCATAATTGCACATTTATCATCTTGACCAAGGAGATGAAGACAGTACAGGGTTTATATCTCCCAAACTATAGCTTCTACCACCTGGAAGACCAAAAGGTAGTAGGCTGATCCTTTATTAATTACTGATTAGACCACAACCAGGATATTATAACACCACAATTTAGGAAGAAGGTGAAGAGGGTGAAGAAACATTTACTAGAATGGTTTCTGTGTTGAGAGATTTCAGCTACAAAATTAGACAGAAGCAGCTGTGGTCGTTTTCTATGGTGCAAAGCAGCTTGAAATTTGATAAGTGATGTGCAGAAACCACAGATTCAGCGATTGGCAAATGCACAGGCAAACTGCAAAAAAAAATCTTTATAAAGAAAGAATGGCTGTGATCTAGAAATCACTGCCTGTGACGGTGCTGATAACAGTATATCACGGCTTTTAGAGAGCACTCAGGAATGAGGGAAAATAATCTGTGGGGAGGACAGGGGTCAGACTGATTGGATTGCCCTACAAACAGCTGGAACAAACAGCCTCCTTCTGTGTCATAACAATTCCATGATTATATTACACAGGAATGCCACCACCTACATATTCCCAAGATGCACATACTCCTGACTTAGCAACGATGCGATGTTTATGTATTTTCAAGTCCAAATCCAAGAACCTTCTACCACACAGCAACGTGTGAGTGTGCCATCACCAGACAACTTCATGCCGGTAGCTCACCACCATCTTCTTAAGGACGATAACTAAAGGACTGCTGGTCTTACCAGAAACAGCCAAAATGTGTAATAAAAAGACTTTATCTAAATTTGCGAATCATTCAGCCCATCTCACCTATTCCATGTAGAAGCCTCCTCAATTCTAATACCCCCTTCCTACATTTTTGCCCATATCCCTCTAGCCTCTACTCCCGCATGTGTATAACCGGCCTCCACCTGCAGCAATCCCCCTATGTAGCAGCAAAGTTCCAAGCATGTAGGAAAGAAAATTCATCAAAATTATTTATTTGATCAATTGGGGACCATCATATCTTTCTTCCAGATCTAATACTCTGTGAACCAATGAGCTAGAATAGGATGGTACAGCAGAAATCAAATAAGTAGCGCATTCGATGGAAAAGTTTAATTTCGTCAAAAGTTGATTTATTCAATAGCAAACAATTTATGGAGCCTATTGGAATTTTTCGGGGATGAAGCAAATAAAATTCCTGAACAAGTATGTAGCAACATTTCCTGACAGTGGTATCACTCAGTTCTGATAACGTAAATAATTTCCAGCCTATGTTATAGAACCATAGAACAATACAGCACAATATAGGCCGCTCGGCCCACTATGTTGTGCCAACCTTCAAACCACTCCTAAGACTATCTAACCCCTTCCTCCCACATATCCCCCTATTTTAAATTCCTCCATATGCTTATCTAACAAGCTCTTGAACTTGACCAACGTATCTGCCGCCACCACCACCCCAGGCAGCGCATTCCATGCCCCAACCACTCACTGGGTGAAAAACTCCCTCTGATATCTCCCTTGAACTTCCCACCCATCACCTTAAAGCCATGCCCTCTTGTATTGAGCATTGGCGCCCTAGGAAAGAGGCACTGGCTGTCCACTCTATTCCCCTTAATATTTTGTATACCTCTATCATGTCTCCCCTCATCATCCTCCTCTCCAAAGAGTAAATCCCTAGCTCCCTTAGTCTCTCCTCATAATCCATACTCTCCAAACCAGGCAGCATCCTGGTAAATCTCCTCTGCACCCTTTCCAATGCTTCCACATCCTTCCTATAATGAGGCAACCAGAAATGGACACAGTACACCAAGTGTGGTCTAACCAGAGTTTTGTAGAGCTGCATCATTACCTTGCGGCTCTTAAACTCGATCCCACAACTTATGGAAGTTAACATCCCAGAAGCTTTCTTAACTACCTTATTCACCTATGAGCCAACTTTCAGTGATCTGTGGATATGAACCCCCAGATCCCTCTGCTCCTCCACACTACCCAGAATCCTGCCATTAACTTTGTACTCTGCCTTGGAGTTTGTCCTTCCAAAGTGTACCATCTCACACTTCTCCAGATCAAACTCAATCTGCCACTTCTCAGCCCAGCTCTGCATCCTATCAATATATCTCTGCAATCTTCAATGGTCCTCCACACTATCCACAACACCACTGACTTTTGTGTCGCCTGCAAACTTGCCAACCCAGCCTTCTACCCCCTCATCCAAGTCATTAATAAATATCACAAAAAGTAGAGGTTCCAGAACCGATCCTTGTGGGACACCACTAGTCACAGCCCTCCAATCTGAATGCACTCCCTCCACCACAACCCTCTGCTTTCTACAAGCAAGCCAATTCTGAATCCACACGGCCAAGCTTCCCTGGATCCCTTGGCCTCTGACCTTCTGAAGAAGCCTACCATGTGGAACCTTGTCAAATGCCTTACTAAAATCCATGTAGACCACATCTACTGCACTACCCTCATCAATCTTCCTGGTCACCTCCTCAAAGAACCCTATTAGGCTTGTGAGGCAAGATCTTCCCTTCACAAATCCATGCTGGTTGTCCCTAATCAGTCCATGATTCTCTAAATGCTCACAGATCCTATCTCTAAGAATCCTTTCTAACAGCTTGCCCACCAAAGACACAAGGCTCACTGGTCTGTAATTCCCTGGACTATCCCTACTTCCCTTTTTAGAATAAGGGGACAACATTTGCCACCCTCCAATCCTCCGGTACCATTCCCGTGGACAACGAGGACTCAAAGATCCTAGCCAACGGTTCAGCAATCTCCTCCCTCCCCTTGCGGAGAAGCCTGGGGAATATTCCATCAGGCCCCGGGTACTTATCTGTCCTAATATTTTCTAACAGCTCCAACACATCCTCTACATGCTCTAGAACATTCACCTTACCAACACTGTCCTCAGCATCATCAAGGCCCCTCTCCTTGGTGAAAACTGAAGAGGAGTATTCATTGAGAACCTCACCCACTTCCACAGCTTCCAGGCACATCTTCCTACCTTTGTCTCTAATCGGTCCTACTTTTACTCTCATCATCCTTCTGCTCTTCACATAAGTGAAAAAAGCCTTGGGATTTTCCTTAACCCTACTCAAGGCCTTTTCATGTCCCCGTTTTGCTCTCCTCAGCCCCTTAAGTTCCTTCCTCGCTACCCTATATTCCTCAAGAGCCCTATCTGATCCTTGCTCTTTGCATTAGAACTATCTATGGTAGTCCCAATGTCAAATTAAGATTAATGTTACTTTCCCACTTCTACATTTGTTCAACTTGATACAAACCACAAATATTGCTTACACTCTTTGCTTCATCCCTCCAACAAAGAACAAAAAACTTCCCGTTTTTGGAACAGAAGAGTGGGTCGAGGAAAACAGGGCAAGATGCAATTCCATCCATGCATTGACGTCATTTTGTTCAAAATCAAACTGAAACCTTACATTATGAAATAGCAAATGCACCCAAACTTCGGCAAGGAGGGAAGTAGAGTTGGTTTTGAGAGCTTGCATCATAATGGTTGAGGAGCTAAATGTAGCACTACCACTTGTGGAAGAAAATAATTACACTACGATGCCTATACGTTTTAAACCTGGCAACAGGAAATTACAATGCAAAAAAAATGACATGAATAGTTTGGACGAGCTAAGGTAGTTCTCCTTAGAGCTAAGGGGAGATTTGGCAGTGCTATTTAAAACCATAAAGGGTTTAGGAAAGCAAATGAGGAAGCATTCTCAATGGTTGATATCTAGAAGGCATAAATTTAAGCTGAATACAAAAGACGACGAGGTGAAGCATTTTTACACGTGACTGGTTAAGATTTGGAATGTGCTACCTGAAAGGGTGATGGATATAGAGTTAATAGTCTTCTTCAAAAGGAAATTATTTGAGGGAGAAATAAATTACAGGGATAAAATGCAAATGTGGGGAGAGAGACCAAATGGATTATACACTGAAAGAGATAGAGCAGAATTGATGCACTGAATGGCTTCATCTGTAGAAGATTGTTTGATAAGTCTTAGATAATTCATTTGTGGTTCCTTAAATAGGGAATCTGTAGAGAACTACATTTTCTTTTAAGAGGAGCACATGCCTTTTCTATTTCTGCAAACTGAAAATCAATGGGAAAGCATTCCAACATTTTTGAAGGTCCTAACTGAGAAAAGCCAGGTAAGATAACATTTTGGGAACAATGAGGAACACCATTCCCAAAATGGCCGGCCATAACAGTTCATTTCAGTGGCATCTGGCAATAAGAAGACTGGGGCCAGTCAGTCCACAACCAAGAGAGACTGATGCGAGGTGAAGCACAGTGCATATTATTTGCCGTGGCCAATGTGATCTGACTGGCATTCACAACATGTAATAAATTTTGTGAAGCTAAATTAGGCCCAAATTCAATTCACACAGGTCCCTTAGACCTAATATGGCATTTTCTGTGTCTTTCTAATACAAACTGGGATTGAACACAGGGCCTCCAAGTGAAAGTAGCAGGAGTTATCACCCACTGTACTATGTGGTTCTTCATTTGATCTGCAGCCACAATTTTGGTGAAGAAACTATAATAAATCTTGAGAATACATTTCCACATATATAAAAAAAGTTGGATAAACTCAGCAACTCCGTGAAGACAGGAGGAGAGTTAATGGGGCAGTCTTCCACTGACCCAAGTTCTCTGTTTCTATCACTATTTCTATCATGAGTGCTGCCATCCACCAGCAGTCCGGCTCCCAACTCTTCAGCAAGGCCCAGGACAGTGCAATACCTGGCTGGCTGTAGTGACTAGGTCGGTGGTGACACTGCTGAGGCCCCACCCCAGGCCTGCCAGCTCCAACACACTTCAAATTAATCGTTTGTCATAGACATTCTCAAACATTCAGGACCATGTGTAAAAATTAAAAATGCAAACAAAATTACGTTTTCAAGTCTTCAAAAGACATGCACATGAAAAATTAAATTTTTAAAAAATAATTAATCCTCCCACTGATTATATCAGATCCAGTTTACTCATGACAGGTTAACCTAGCACAAGTTCACTGGATAAATTTCTCAGCCCAAGAGCTGGGAAAAATGCAGATGTCTGCACTAACTCTTTGCATGCATGCTAAGTACAAATGACAGCATAGATGTCTTGTGACCAGCACTCAGATGAGCAGAAGCCTACACCACAAACTCCATTTGAGAATTGCCCAGTTACAGGCACTCTCCAGGTAGATCCATCTCCCCCCTCCCACCATCGTTTCAGGCCAATCTCTCAATCAAAACTTATAAAGGTAGACTCTTTGACGTCAACTTTGTTTTTTTTTCCCACAGAAGCATTTATTCTCTTTCTCTCTACACAGATGCTATCTGACCTGGTGAGTATTCTGAGCATTTTCCAGTTTTAATTTTGGACTTCCAGCATCCACAGTATTTTGCTTTTGAATTTTCATATTTCATTAAAAGATTTGCATTTATAAAGCAATTTTCACCACTCCCCAGAGTGCTTGATACTCAACTAAGTGTTTTGATGCTGTTGTATCATAGAAAATATAGCACCTAGACAGCCAAAAGTTAGTTTAAATGGTGGTTGAGGATTAAACTTTGCACAGTGATGAAATCCTGCCAGATATTCAGACCACAGCCACGTTCAGCGTAGGATGCTCGTGCATTTAATATAATTAAAACTAACCACAAATTTGGATCGTGGCTGCAATTAATAAGTGCAACACAAATTGAAGACAACAATTTTACAAGATAACAGAATGAATTACCAGCGATCTATAATGGAATGTGCCTCATTCTGATTCATTTCTTTGTGCTTTTTTGGCAAAATATTGAAATATTTTATTAACTTGGGTCTTGTATTCGTATGATAACCTCTGCTTCGTAAATATTTCATCCATAAAAGCAGCCACTTTCCTACACCAACGGTGATTCAGAGACCCGAATTTTGCCATTAGCAGTGAAGCAGATACTCACTAGAGGCTTCAAAACAAAAAAAAAAGCTGCTTACCAAGATCTAGTACAATGGTAATAACCATTAGATTTTGAAATTACAATACAAATCATAAAATTATGAAAGATCAAAGATGCTGCTAATTGAAATACCATTATTTAAATTACCACCAATACCAATGGATTAAAATATCATTCAGAACCCACTGACCAACCGCAGTAGAGCATTTTTCAAAAGACACCATCACCAAAATTTCCTAATTCAAACAATTCCATTTAATGCAGAGGATATCCCAGCATTGTGCATTATATATAAACTCAGGTACACAAACACAGGCGAGTGACAGGGAAATTCTCTCCAAAGGGAAATGAGAAATTGCTCCGTGCATTTTCTGCTTGTGGGAAACCAACTACCTTGCAAATGTGCCCGGGAACCTTACTTAAACTCAGAGCTTATCCTCATAGCACTAACATCGTCTTTCTTACACTTCCCTGCACTGAAATGCTTTGTGGGGCAGCTGAGATTTTCTGCTTAACCAACTGAATAATTATCCACCATCCTTCCTGGTCACTGCCAGGTCCTTTGAACATCTCCTTGTCTATTTCTTTTGCTCACTGGTTAATTTTTTTGTACTAGTTCAAAACCACATGGCCATGTCTCTTTAGGCCTCAAAATTATTACTTGGTATCTACATTCCTTTCCCTTTTATTCCTTGGCAGCCTTTTCATCAACTTATCTAACAATGCATCAACCAGCAAATTTTAATCTATATAGTTTGACTTTGATTACCTCGATGTACTACTGAATTCCCAAATTCAAACAGCAGTCCCAGCTTCAAAACCTTTTGTTTCATCAAAACCATTTGTTCCAAAGTAACACGATCTGCACACCTTACAAGTTCCTTCTACCCAAGAAATTAAAAGGGCTGACAGAACATGTTTCAAATGTACTGCATAATTTACTCTAAGTAATTCATAAATAGTAATTCTGTATCATCTATCACATTCATGGGATTTAAAGCCAGTTAATTTGACAGTGGAAGTTAAAGGTGGAACCTTAACCAGAGCCTGGAAAGGTTCCACGATCCCTTTCACAGGGCTAAAATGTGTTGCATGTCCTTTCACAATGCACACCATTCCAATCTTTCATAAAGTGCATTTACCAGAGACAAGTGAAATTTGCAGGATTTTAAAGATATTGATTGAATTGACCATACAGTGCAGAGAGGACAGCATTGCCAAATCATATAGGTAAATTTACCATTCTAATTACAAACCAGTTTAAGTACTTTTTTTTAAAGCCTGTTTACTTTTGTCTCAGACACATTACTTGAGAAACTGCAAATAGCAAAAACAATTGCTAAAATGATACAAGATACCTGTGTTACTCAAACATGATATTGATTAACCAAACATACTCTTAAACCAAAATGATATTTAGAGATACTGTATATATGGTACTTCAAAATACTGACAGCAAGCGTACATTTATAGAGCTGAAGAAAAATTTAATCTACAATGGAACCATACAGCACAAAACAGGCCCTTCGGCCCACCAGGTTGTGCCGTCCATCAAACCACCCTCACACTATCTAACCCTTTCCTCCCGCATATCCCTCTACCTCACATTCTTCCATATGACTATCCAACAAACTCTTGAACCTGTCCAATGTATCTGCCTCCACCACCACCCCAGGCAGTGCATTCCATGCACTAACCACTTTCTGGGTGAAAAACCTCCCCCTGACATCTCCCCTGAACCTCCCACCCATAACCTTAAAGCCATGCCTTCTGAAGAAAGGTCATCAACCTGAAACATTAATTCCAACTGTCCAGAATCCAACTGCTTGGAAATCCCAATGGTTCAGCATTTGCCTCTCTAGAGCTTTGTCTCCCAAGTTCCTCTAAATGCAATGGAGCCCCATTTCTTGCACTCCCTGTAAACTCACTGGGTTCACTGGAAAATTGTACCACCTACAATATGCTGGATTATCAGAGTTTCACTGTCTCTCTCCAGAGATGAAGCCTGACCTATTTCCAGCATTTTCTGTTTTAATTTCTGAATTCACAAGGGTCAGTCCTTGCACAATATACAATCTTCCCTTTCATCAAGTCCACTTCAGCTAACTCCAAAAGGGAATTTTCTGCCCAGTCTTAAGAACACATTCATAATTATATCTTCTTTATTCTAGATATTCCACATTTTAGCAGAACGGAAACCAGAGTGTTCCAATAACGTTCATCTCTGCATTCTGCATGAGTCAGTCATCTTGTGGGTTGAAGCTCTACGCTATGGAATACAAGTACAGAGTTTAATCTGAAGCTTCAGGCAGGATACATTAGTAATAGATGGGTGCAGCACAAATTCACTGGTGATACTTTGGAAAAAGGGGTTAAATTAAAAGGGAGAGTTGCACATTCTGGATTTGTGTTCACAACCCTAAGTGGTGATCCAATTGGAGTGGTAAGTTGGCTAAACGATTGGTTAAGGATGGAAAAGAGAGACCATTTTCTCTGGCATGGAATCAAGAATGAGTGCAGAGCACCTTTTAGTTGTAACTAGGCCATTCAGTGGCAAGTTCAAGAAGCACTTCTTTCAGAAAGATTAATGGAAATTTGGAATATGTGTTGTCCAAAATTTGTTGAGGCTAGGAGAACTGAAACCTTAAAATCTGATTAATTTTAGATAAGGATGTTAAAAGATGTAAAAATAAGATCAAAGCCAGCCAACGGAATGGCTCTCCTTCTTAGGCCAATTTGAGTTGGCTGATTAGGGCAACATGGGACCTGCAGATTCTGCAACAGGAGGTGCTTGAAAGAGCAGGCCTATGGATAAATTGAGAGGTGATACACTCATTCCACTGTTTATGCTGGTTTTCTGTGTACTCCTGAAACATGGACGAGAGATTCTGGGACAGGACACTGACATTGGTTCACTTATCCTTTCTATCGATTTGGAGGATTTTGCAAAAACAACGTTGGTGATACATGTCCGGAAGTTTGAGATGCCGCCCGTAGGTAGCTCACGTCTTCGAAGTGTACAGGACCGTTGCTTCACAGACCACAAGCTCTGTGCCAGGTATGAAGTTATAAACATTGGCTCCAGTGGCTAAATGGCCTACACCTATTCATTTACTGCACAGTTTCAGAAATTGAGCTGCATTGTTGAACTTAAGATGTGTTAAACCAAGGTCCAGTCAGCCAATTCAGATGGACATGGAATATCAAATGGAACCTTCCAGAGGATAGCAGGGAGTTTAGTGTTCTATGCACAATGCTTGTTCAGACTGAAGTGAATACTTAATGATACCTGGTCAAATCTTTCTTCATTTATTCATACACAGGATGTGGACATCACTGAGGAGGCAGTTAAGAGTCAACCACATTGGTAGGACAGGAGTCACACATAGAACAGACCAGGTAACAAAGGGAAATTTCCTTCCTTGGTAACGTTAATGAACCAGTTGGGTTTATGACGATCTGAGACCAGCTTTTGTTTTTAAATTGTAGATTTGTTTGAATTTAAAGTCCAAAGCTGCCACAATGGGATCTGCACCCATGTGTGGAATCGATGCTCCAGAAGACTGGCTGCTGGCCCAGTCACTTCACCACCACATGATTGCTCCCTAAGTAAACTGGTTGTATTATTTTCTCATACAGCACTGACAAAGGTAATTGTAGAACATTGACCCTATGGCACTAGGCATCCTGAATGCAAAGGGAAAAAAATTATTTCTATAGCACCATTCACAACCTCAGTCACACTGCAAAGTGCTTCAAGGCCAACAACACAATGTTGTCGCTGTTGTATCGTAGAAATACAATGTCAAAATGTACACTCTAAGGTCCTACACACAGCACTATAACACAGACCAGATCATGGGCTGGAACATACCCGAGTACATCCACTGCCTGTGCAGTGGAGCACAACACCGTTAAGCTCCAGGGTCCAGCCACCAGCCACATAGGGAGAAACCATACTCCCTAAATCCAGGCATTGGAGAGGAGGCAGCCCAGTCAATCGACCAGAATGATCAGGGTGGATTGATTGGGCCTGCCTTTCTTCAGTCCACCCTAACCACCGCAGGACAGGGAGAAAGAAGGGTATTCACCTCACCAGTGCGACTCAGAAGGGGTTAGAGTAGAATGCAGGGGAGTGAGAACCAGAGCAGCAGGTCAGCAGATGGAGGGATTGAGGGGCTGGGCCAAGTAAACCTGATAGGAAAGACAGGCAGGACCAGGTAAATGAACATGTGTGACTGAGGGGCTGAAGTGTGTTTATTTCAATGCAAGTATTATAGGCAAGGCAGATGAAAAAGTCTGGATCAATGCACGGAACTATGATCTTGTGGCCAGTAGAGACTTGGTTGAGGGGGCGGACAGGACTGGCAGCTCAGCGTTCCAGGGTTTCAACGTTTCAGATGTGATGGAGAGGGATGTAAAAGATATGGAGGAGCTGCATTACTAATCAGGGAGAATGTCATAGCCGCACTCAGAGAGGACACACTGGAGAGTTCATTCAGAGGCAATGTGGGTAAAGCTCAACAATAGGAAAGGTGCAATCACTCTGATGGGATTATACTGTAGGCCTTCCAAAAGCCAGTGGGAGATGGAGGAACAGATATGTTGGCAGATTATGGAAAAATGTAAAAGCCACAGCGTTATTGTAATGGGTGACCTTAACTTCCCCAATATTGACTGGGACTTCCTTAATGCAAGGAGCTTAGACGAGGCAGAATTTGTTAAGTGTATCCAAGAGGGTATCTTGAAACAGTAGGTAGAAAGTCCAACTAGAGGAGGGGCAATACTAGACCTTGTATTGGGAAATGAGCCTGGCCAGGTAATTGGGGTTTCAGTGGGAAAACATTTTGGGAACAGTGATCACAACTCCTTAAGTTTTAAGATAGTTATGAATAAGGATAAGTCTGGACCCTTGGGGAAAGTACTCAGATGAAGGCAAATTACACATTATTGAGCTAGGGAGAATAAATTGGGAGCAGCTGTTATTGGGTAAATCCACTTCTGACATGTGAGAATCATTTAAAGACCATCTGATCGAAATTCAGGGTAGGATTACGGAAAATCCAAAGACATTTTACACATACATTAAAAACAAGAGGGTAACTAGGGAGAAAGTAGGACCACTCAAGGATAAAGGAGGGAGTTTATACCCGGAACCAGAGGATGTAGGTGAGGTATTAAACAAGTACTTTGCATCAGTATTCACCAAGGAGAAGGACATGGAGGATAGTAAGATCTGTGTGGGGTATGTTAATAAACTAGGGCACATTCAGATCAAGAAGGTGGTAGTGAGAGGTCTATTGAAGAACATTAAGGTGGATAAGTCCCCAGGGCTTGGTGAGATCTATCCCAGGTTATTGAGAGAGGCTAGACAGGAGATTGCTGGGGTCTTGACAAAGATCTTTGTATCCTCTCTAGTCACAGGTGAGGTCCCAGAGGACTGAGAATAGCCAATAATCCCTATGGAACACCACTAGTCACAGACCTCCAACCAGAATAACATCCTTCCACCACTACCCTCTGTCTTCTCTGGCCAAGCCAATTTTGTATCCAATCTACCAAGTCACCATGGATCCCATGTGCCTCTAAAAAAGGTGGTGGGGCGGAGAAGGTGTGGTGGGGGGTGGGGGGGATGTGGGGAGATGTGGGGGTGGCGGGATGGGGGGGTGGCGGGGTGGAGAGGGATGGGGGGGATGGGGTGGGGAGGGGAGGGGAGGGGGAGGGGAGGGGGAGGGGGGAGGGGGGAGGGGGGAGGGGGGAGGGGGGAGATGGGGAGGTGGAGGGATGGGGAGGAGGGGAGGGGGGAATGGGGAGGGATAGGGATGGGGAGGGGATGGGGAGGGGGGAATGGGGGGATGGGAGGGAGAGGGGAGGGGGGAGGGGGAGAGGGGAGGGGGGAGGGGGGAGGGGGAGGGGGGAGGGGGAGGGGGGAGGGGGGGGGGGAGGGGGGGGAGGCAACAGCCCCTCCACTGGGGCCTGGAGGACCGAGCCCGCGCATGCGTTGCGCCGCCCGCCCTTTCTCCTCACCTTGCCCTTCAGGTCGAGCACGTAAACGGCAGAGGCCGACATCTCGCCGCCGCTCCCGGCTCCCGGCTCCCAGCCCCCGGCCGCTCCCCGCGAACCGCCGCTCCCGGCTGAAGGGAAGGAAACCAGAACCCGCTCCCGCTATCCGGACCGCAGCGTCACCATAACAGCAGCGTCACTTCCGAAAACCGGGCAACAAGGCATCCTGTGATTGGCCAGGGCCGGCGAAGCTGCTGCGGCAGCGCCATTCGCCCCTGTCACGTGGTCAGGGTGGGTGTGGGCGCGGATGAGAATGGGGGGGGGGGGGACGCGTGGAGGGCGGCAGGTTACACGGAGAAGTGGGCTTGTGATGGAGTGAAAGGGGCAGGGATGGTTAAAGCAACACTTAATGGCTGCACAAGAGCAGAGAACAGGAGGTGCACCTGTACCTGGCCCGGTCCCACATCCACAGGGTGCACCTGTACCCTGTGGGTCTGGGCCAGGTACAGGTGCACCCTGTGGGTCTGGGACTGGGACAGGTGCACCCTGTGGGACAGGGACGGGTGCACCCTGTGGGTCTGGGACAGGTGCACCCTGTGGGTCTGGGACTGGGACGGGTGCACCCTGTGGGACAGGGACGGGTGCACCCTGTGGGTCTGGGACTGGGACAGGTGCACCCTGTGGGACTGGGACAGGTGCTCCCTGTGGGTCTGGGACTGGGACAGGTGCACCCTGTGGGACTGGGACGGGTGCTCCCTGTGGGACTGGGACAGGTGCACCCTGTGGGACTGGGACAGGTGCTCCCTGTGGGTCTGGGACTGGGACAGGTGCACCCTGTGGGTCTGGGACTGGGACAGGTGCACCCTGTGGGACTGGGACAGGTGCTCCCTGTGGGTCTGGGACTGGGACAGGTGCACCCTGTGGGACAGGGACAGGTGAACCCTGTGGGTCTGGGACAGGGACAGGTGCACCCTGTGGGTCTGGGACTGGGACAGGTGCACCCTGTGGGACAGGGACGGGTGCACCCTGTGGGTCTGGGACAGGTGCACCCTGTGGGTCTGGGACTGGGACGGGTGCACCCTGTGGGACAGGGACGGGTGCACCCTGTGGGTCTGGGACTGGGACAGGTGCACCCTGTGGGACTGGGACAGGTGCTCCCTGTGGGTCTGGGACTGGGACAGGTGCACCCTGTGGGACTGGGACGGGTGCTCCCTGTGGGACTGGGACAGGTGCACCCTGTGGGACTGGGACAGGTGCTCCCTGTGGGTCTGGGACTGGGACAGGTGCACCCTGTGGGTCTGGGACTGGGACAGGTGCACCCTGTGGGACTGGGACAGGTGCTCCCTGTGGGTCTGGGACTGGGACAGGTGCACCCTGTGGGACAGGGACAGGTGAACCCTGTGGGTCTGGGACAGGGACAGGTGCACCCTGTGGGTCTGGGACTGGGATGGGTGCACCTTCTGGGACTGGGCCAGGTGCACCCTGTGGGTCTGGGTCTGGGACAGGTGCACCCTGTGGGTCTGGGACTGGGACAGGTGCACCCTGTGGGACTGGGACAGGTGCACCCTGTGGGACTGGGACAGGGACGGGTGCACCCTGTGGGACAGGGACGGGTGCACCCTGTGGGTCTGGGACAGGTGCACCCTGTGGGTCTGGGACTGGGACGGGTGCACCCTGTGGGACAGGGACGGGTGCACCCTGTGGGTCTGGGACTGGGACAGGTGCACCCTGTGGGACTGGGACAGGTGCTCCCTGTGGGTCTGGGACTGGGACAGGTGCACCCTGTGGGACTGGGACGGGTGCTCCCTGTGGGACTGGGACAGGTGCACCCTGTGGGACTGGGACAGGTGCTCCCTGTGGGTCTGGGACTGGGACAGGTGCACCCTGTGGGTCTGGGACTGGGACAGGTGCACCCTGTGGGACTGGGACAGGTGCTCCCTGTGGGTCTGGGACTGGGACAGGTGCACCCTGTGGGACAGGGACAGGTGAACCCTGTGGGTCTGGGACAGGGACAGGTGCACCCTGTGGGTCTGGGACTGGGATGGGTGCACCTTCTGGGACTGGGCCAGGTGCACCCTGTGGGTCTGGGTCTGGGACAGGTGCACCCTGTGGGTCTGGGACTGGGACAGGTGCACCCTGTGGGACTGGGACAGGTGCACCCTGTGGGACTGGGACAGGGACGGGTGCACCCTGTGGGACTGGGTCGGGTGCTCCCTGTGGGTCTGGGACAGGGACAGGTGCACCCTGTGGGTCTGGGACTGGGACGGGTGCACCCTCTGGGACTGGGACGGGTGCACCCTCTGGGACTGGGACTGGGACAGGTGCACCCTGTGGGTCTGGGACTGGGACAGGTGCACCCTGTGGGACTGGGACGGGTGCACCCTGTGGGTCTGGACCAGTCCCATAATGTGCACCTGTACATGGCCCCATACCACTTCCACACTGTCCACATATGCCTGGCCAAGTCCCACAGAGTGCAGCAGTACCTCGAGGAATCCAACATCCTGATGGAGGACCTGCACTTGGCCTAGTCCCACATCCACAGGCTGCACCTGTACCTGGCCCAGTCCCACATCCACAGGGTGTCCCTATACCTGGCCCAGTCCCAGAGGCTGCACCTGTACCTGGCCCAGTCCCACATCCACAGGGTGCCCCTGTACCTGGCCCAGTCCCACAGGGTCACCTCTACTGGCCCAGTCCCACAGGGTCCACATGTACCTGGTTACGTCTAACATCCTCAGGATGCACCTGTACCTGGCTCAGTCCACAGTGTGCATTTGTACCTGGCCTAGTCCCACAGGGCAGTCCTGTAACTGGCTCAGTCCCACAGGGCAGTCCTGTAACTGGCTCAATCCCACATCCACAGGGTGCACCTGTAACTGGACCAGTCCCACATCCAGAGGGTGCACCTGTGCCTGGCCCAGTCCTACAGTGTGTCCCTGCCACTGTCCTAGGCCCATAGCTGTCCCCTCCTCCCACATTTGACTGCACTGCATGATCTGCCTTTCTCCTTGATGAGAAAGGAAAGGGCAGGGAACCATCTTCGACACTTTCACCCACCTGCTATCCAGGCACATGCTGCAGCTTGGTCTCGGTGTATACCAGGTGTGTCATTGTCGCTCTGAGGGCAGGACTTTCCACATAGTTCACTCCTTCCATGGAACCTCAGTAATTTTCATATGTCATCTGGCAGTTCAGGATCATATCTGGAGATTTTGCATATACATATACTTCAAGCAGTGTATGGGGAAATTGTGCCAGGAAGAACCAGTACATGTGGTGTATTTAGGTTCTGGAAAAGCTTTCAATAGGTTTCCCACACAGGTTAATCAACACGATTGGGAGGTTACACAGAGTCCAGGATAACACCAACAGAAATTGAGAATTAGTTATCAGACAAAAAGCAAGGAGTGGGACTAACAGATGAGACTTGGATGACTTGAAGTGATCAGTGGGGCACAAGTCAATTGGTGCTTGGGCCCAGCTATTCGTCTTATCATATTTCCAAAGTTGCTGATGATACAAAACTAGGTGGGATTGCGAGTAGGGAAAAGGATGTAAAAAGACTTCAAAAGGATGTAAATGAGCTTGAGGGTGAAAACATGGTAACTTAATGTGCAAAAATGTAAAATTATCCACCTTGGTGCACATAACAGAAAATTGGTGTAATTGATATAGATATTTATTAGTCACATGTACATCAAAACATACAGTGAAATGCATCTTTTTGCATTACTGAGAATGTGCTGGGGGGCAGCCCGCAAGTGTCGCCACTCTTCTGGCGCCAATGTCGATGTTCAAAGGCACCCAAGCGTCCTTGTACACAAGTCACTGAAGGTCAACCTACAGGTGCAGCAAGTGATCTTGAAGACAAATTATATGTTGGCCTTTATCATAAGTACTGGAATAAAGATGCCACAATGCAATTCCATAGGGCCTTGGTAAGATTGGATCCAGTGCACACAGAGTTTTGCTTTCCTTACCTGATGTATACTTGCCATAGAAACGAAGATTCACAAGTTTATAAGAATGAAAGATAATCTCCCCAGGGCTTATGAAGTGCTTACAGGGTTTGACAGGCTGGATGCAGGGATGATATTTGCCTTGTTTGAAGAATCTCAAACTAGGGCATCAGTCTCAGAATAAGGGGCAGTCCAGCTAGAACGAGGATGAGGAAATCTTTCTTCACACAGAGGGCAGTGAACCTATGGAATTTTCTACCCTGGAAGGCTGTGGAAGTCATTGATCCAGTTCCCAGTCCAGTGCCAGTTCCAGTCTAATCTCTCAGTCTGTTCCTACCATATCCTTGAATTTAAAAAGTTCTACTGAGGCAATATCTTTCATAATTTGAGGATATCACAATGCACTTTACAGCTAAAGTGCTTTTGAAATGGGTCTTAATGAGTAGCTATTTACTCACAGTAAACTCCTACAAATAGTAATAATGACCAAGTTTGTGACATTGATCAAAAAAATTAAACATTTGCTGTCTCGGCCAGAAATCATCATCTCCAATAGTGCAACACCGGACTGTCCAGATTTTGTGCGCAAGTTTCTGTTCTGCGAGTGTCAATGCATAATTTTCTGGCAGAAACCCAACCCAATCCTATTCTCCTCACGCCCACAGCAATTGTTGTTGCATTTAAGAGCAAGGTAGGCAAAAGTAATGAAGAAGCAATTAAAAGGATCTGCTACCTGGGTGAAATGAAGGTGCTTATGAGAAATTTTGCATGATGATTTATCTATGAATTGTGCTGGGGTCATTTTGAAAGTTTAAGGTACTGTATAAAAAGGTATTATTGTTGTTGAGGCACAAAGCAGAAGGCCTAAAGATCTTCTGAGGTAACCAGGAACAAGGTAGCAGCTGAATAATGGAACCCAAGTTCAGAAGGATTTCTTCTCAAGCCTCCTGTCTCATGAACACAACAGAATTCACCCCCCCACCCAAATGACACATTTAGAAATAGGTTTCCATAATGTAGGGCTCAGGACATCCCACACACTTAGTTCGGGTACAGCCACTGTTATTGCAGACAAACCTGATACACAAAAGGCAAATAAGTGACTAACTGGATACTCAGATACCTTCTCACCTCTTCAAAGGTCACAGAACATCACTTACATCCCACTGACTCAAGAGCCCAACATCAGTCAGACTCCACTCCCAACAATGGAAGATGCAGTTCCTTTGCAAAACCTCTTGTGCAATTTTGGCACTTCCTTTGTTGATATTTCTCTCATTCATCCAATAAGCTTTGATGGTCACATTTAAAATGAAGTATGTTTCAAAATAAGTTCAGCTTTGGGCTATATACAGAAAGGGATCTGTTACCAGGATGCCTCTCACTTATGCAATGTACTGCAGGCAGACTAACAACCAGTTTCAGGTAATAACACTGTGATACACGTGGACTAAGATCAAAAACTAAGTAAATGTTACAGATAAAAAGAATAAAAGCTGGTGTTAAATAACATACAGGATAAGTAACTCACTCCCAAGGTCATGTGACCAGCTACCATTGTGTATTCATCGTTACACAGCTGATCAGTGTAGAATGAGCTGTTTATTATCTTTCTGTAGAGTTAATGTACAACTTCAAAAGCAACGTCAACATAGAAAATTATATTTACAAAGCGCCACGACGTTGAGAAATCCATCACGAGATGCAAGTCACTTCCTGTCACGCAAGCTAACAGAGGAACAGTGACAATCTATTTTGTTTACTACTGATACAAAAAGTACTGAAAATAACAAGAGCAACCCCAATAATAATAATGTCCAAAAGCTGCATCCATCTCATTTAGTCCAGCTGACTTTAGGAATATCGTAATGTTCTGTCAGGGTATCCAGGTGTCTGTTAAACTCCTGCAAGAGAGGCAAGGTTACAAGTCAGCATTTTGACCAGTGGAAGGTACTTGGCCACCAATGGGTCAAGCCCAGAAGCCGGCGGTGGAGGGGTGTGGCATGGATCTTTGGGCAAAGTGAGAGGGGCCAAAGGAATGCTGCAGGCAGCATGTATCGCACGACTGGCATTTCTCTCCCCTTCCCCCCTAAGTTAACTTTTCATCATGTGTCTGTGTGGGCCACAAACTGCCCACACTGTATAGCCATTTAGCCCTGCTACTGCAGGTACGGTTTGCCACACTACTTGCTACAGAGATATCATTTAAACAATTATTGAGGCTGACAATTGAGCTGAGGCTTACCATCACTCATGGCCAGCCCTGGGCTGCACACACAAGACCACAAGTTGAGGATGACTGCACACAAGCAATATGGGTGTCAGATGAAGACCAGGCTCACTGTGGCAGCTGGGAACATTTTAAACCATAATATTTAAAGTATAGTTTGAAATGTCCTGCAGGCAGCAGATTTGGAGCATAATCTCCAACTTATTTCCCCATGTTGTACCCAGGCCCACAACCCACACGGTCATCAGCTACTGCATTAATCCACAACAACATCTGCTCTTCATCCAAAACGACATGTTCATTCCTCGTTGCCAAAAATATATTCAAGGATGGTTGGGTCCAATTCTGGAACACTATAAGTCTTGGGGTGTTCTACATATCACTGTGACCTGGGTTACGAGAAACACCACCAGTGAAACAGCGGCTCAGCACAACACACAGGCAACATCCAAATATTATTACGTTGCTAATGCTGCTAATCTTTTGTTTTGTCAAAAATGTAGGGGTGTGATTTAAACTATCATGCGGCAGAAACAGTTTGACGTTTTAAGGGTGACTGAAATTCCAATTTTTGGTGAAGGAGGAAGCAACAATTTGGTAACGTACCAAGGAAATTTTCAAACCCCTTTTATTGGGCCATCTGGAGCAAACTGATGCTTTACAGTCTTTATCCAGGCTGGTATTATCTGCAAACTCAATCTAATTTAACTTTCAACTTCAAGGTCCTCCACAAGTCATACACCATATGGAAATATAGCACCATTTCTTCATTGTTGCAGGTCCGTCCCCTCGAACACCCTACGCAACAACACTGTGGGAGCACCTTTATCACGCAGGCTGAAGCATTTCAAGCTGGCAGCTCAACGCCATCTCCCCAAGGGGAATTGGAGAAGAGCAACTACTGAACTTCACACGTGCCAACAATGATTTATAAAAAAAAGCCCCTGCAAACACCAGTGTGGTTCAGAATGACCCACATGCCATTAAATAACCACATTTAACTTGCAGATTTTTCTTACAACAGAAATATTTAAGAGGTTGAAGATAAACTTCAGTAAACTGTGTCACTATTCTGATTTTCCATTTGGTATTTGTATTCAGATTATTTTATTATTTCTTGCCGTATCCCTTGGCGATTTAATTTCATTTTTTCCTGTGCCCTTAAGATAATTAGAAACTGTTCTCCTCTACCCTTCATAGTTCTTTGCACTTCATATATATTTCCTTAGTTTCAATGCTGACTATATTTCTTTATTCATCCAGGTTGTTCCATTACACTCTACTTTGTTTCTTTAGCCGAATTTATTTTATTTTATTACAGTCTACTGCCATTTTACCATCTAAACAATTAAGAAATTAATTTTCTTCTGTTCCATTCTCATCATCCCTAAACTTTCATTGGTCGCTGTCTTACTTATGTCCTACTCAAATATTATTTTAAACCTTGATATACTGTGATCACTATTACCTAGATAGTGGAGATACAAAAAATTCTGCAGATGCTGGAATCTGGAGTAATACGCAAAAAGTGCTGGAGGAACTCAGCAGGTCAGGCAGCATCTATGGAGGGACCTGCTGAGTTCATCCAGCACTTTTTGTGTATTGCCTAGATATTCCCTGATGCTTATTTCTCTTACCTGCTCTGATTGAATAGCAAACTCATCAACAAACTCCAAGACCTGGGACTCAACACCTCCCTCTGCAACTGGATCCTTGACTTTCTGACCAACAGACCACAATCAGTGAGGATAGGCAGCAACACCTCCAGCACGATTATTCTCAACACTGGTGCCCCACAGGCTGTGTCCTCAGCCCTCTACTCCCTATATACACGTGAATGCGTGGTCAGATTCTGCTCTAACTCCATCTACAAGTTTGCAGGTGATACCACCGTAGTACGCTGTATCTCAAAGAACGATGAATCGGAGTACAGGAAGGAGATAGAGAGCTTAGTGACATGGTGTCATGACAACAACCTTTGCCTCAATGTCAATGTCAGCAAAACAAAAGAGCTGGTCATTGACTTCAGGAAAGGGGGCGGTGTACATGCACCTGTCTACATGAACAGTGCTGAGGTCAAGAGGGTTGAGAGCTTCAAGTTCCTAGGAGTGAACATATCCAATAGCCCATCCTAGTCCAACCACGTAGACGCCACGGCCAAGAAAGCTCACCAGTGCCTCTACTTCCTCAGGATGCTAAAGAAATCTGGCACGTCCCCTTTGACACTCACCAACTTTTATCGATGCACCATAGAAAGCATCCTATCCAGATGCATCACAGCTTGGTATGGCAACTGCTCTGCCCAGGACCGCAAGAAACTGCAGAGAATTGTGGATACAGCTCAGCGCATCACGGAAACCAGCCTCCCCTCCATGGACTCTGTCTATACCTTTCATTGCCTTGATGAAGCAGCCAGCATAATCAAAGACCCCATCCACCCAGGTCATTCTCTTTTCTCTCCCCTCCCATCAGGCACATACCACCAGGCTCAAGGACAGCTTCTATCCCATGGTGACAAGACTATTGAATGGTTCCCTTATACAATGAGATGGACTCTTGACCTCACAAGCTACCTTGTTTGACCCTACCTGCAATGCACTTCCCTGTAGCTGTGACACTTACTCTGTATTCCGTTACTGTTTTTACCATGTACTACCTCAACGCACTCTGTACTACCTCAATGCACCGTGTAATGAATTGATCTGTACGATTGGTATGCAAGATATTTTTCACTGTACCTCAGTACAAGTGACAATAATAAACCAGTACCAATTTCTAGATCTAGAAATAACTTTTCTGCTTAGAGGATAGACAAAATAAATCTTGGCCATTTTCAATGAATTTATAAAAGCATAAAATAAAAATGAATTTCTTAATTTTAAATGCCAACAGGATATGTGCTTTTAAGCTCTTTAAATCAGCTTACCTCAACACTCTGTTTGTGAGTTTTCGATGCCTTCTTTAGGATCCTTTCAATTTGCTGCAAAAACATATCAGGAGGAGAGTTAAAAAAGCAGGAAGAAAGTTAAAAGAAGTGGGCCACAAACTCTATGAAATTACTTAGAGGGGCGAGGATACAAATCTGCATACAGTAGAAACCACTGAGAAAGGACTAGTACAAGGTGAGGGGGCAGGGGGAGGGGAATGTTGAGGACTGGGTGTGTGGAAAAGGGGTGTTGAGTTAGGGAATAATGCATAAGTGCCCCATAAAGCCCTTTAGCACAAACTTAGATTAAGCTGCCAGGGTAATACCCAGCTGGATAAAGACTGAACATCAGTTTAGTAGACAGTAAAAAGGTGACTATTTTATTAGTAATTACCACATTTCCATTTCTGCAATTTAACTTTAACCTCTCTGCACAGAAGCATTTATGCGTATGGAGTGAGCCCATGTGGATGAAATTTTTCTACTTCCTTTTTGACCTTTCCTGCTCCATTTTAAACATTCCTCAGTCATTTCATCCTTCTCTAACCAGGAATCTGTATCGTCTCAAAAAGAACACAAGAAAACAGGAGCAGGAGTCGGCCAGCTGGCTCTTCAAACCTGCCCCGCCATTCAGTTCGATCATGGCTGACTTACCCAAGGGCTCAACTCCTCCTGTGTACCAGATCCAGTCAGGGGTCCAACCTGACACTGAACTAACAAAGCAATTTTCCCCTCCGTAATAAACCTATGCTCTTTTCTCAGGTGGGAGTCCATGCCTGTGGTTCTATACCATCTTTTCAACGAGGTTCTCCTGCTTTTATTTCAGATTGCATCTGCCTGCAGATTGTTTCTACTGCTTTCCATTTTCTATTCTAATACAGATGATAGCATGGAAACAAGCCCTTTGGCCTATCGAGTCTTCACCAGCCATCAAGCATCCATTCACCTGGGAAGAGTTGATGGGAATGTGGGAAGAATAAAACGGAATTATACATTAATAATCCCATTTTATTCTTCCCACATTCCCATCAACTCCTCCCAGATTCTGTCACTCACCAAAACCCCAGGAGCAATTAACCTACCAGCCCTGTGTCATTGGGATGTGGGAAGAAACCGGAGCACCCAGGGGAAACCCACACAGTCACAGGAAGAACATGCAAGCTCCACACAGACAGCACTCGAGGTCAGGATTGAACCCCGGGTTGCTAGAGCCATGAGGCACTTGGTCTACTAGCTGTGCTGCCCTTTCTCTGACAGCACACGTCCTGTCTCTGTAGCCTCGGGGCTGCATCTTTCCCTCCCTTCAGGAGACGAGCTTTACACAAATGACAATTTTCACATCTTCCTGTATTACTCACAGAACCTCATTCCTGTTACTTCTCCTGTCCACTGTATTCAGTCCACAATCACATCACTTCCAGCTCGAACGCAGAGGACAAAGACATAAAGGCTAGCTTGATTTTGTTTTAATTTCACTCTTTAAGGGTACTGACTGTGGTTCTGCACTACTTATAGGTTCCCTCTTTTTATTCACTAGGTGCAATAGCTCACCCGTTTCTCTTGCATCTTGTCGAATGCCTTCTGCGCTGGAGTCCTCTTGTCTACAGATGCTCGTTTATTTTCTCCCCCACCCTCACACTGCTGCTGGTTTGAGGTGATCTGTTCCAGCATTTTCTTGGTTTCTTTATTCTTCTTCTTCTTTCTGTTTTTTTTTGAAAAGCAAGCACAGGAGACCTCAGCTTCAGTATTTGTTTCAGAATCTGACAGCGAGGGAAGCAGGGAGAATTGGAGAAGAAAGGGATCACGGTATGGGGAAAGAGGAACGGGTAGAAGCAGAGGGTGCAAAAAAATGGGTGGGGAGGGAGGGAGGGAGGGAGCAGGTTTACCAGGGTGGGAGAGATGGACGTGGGTGAGAATGAGACAAGGTGATGGGTTTGCCAGTGAGGAGAGAGTGGGTCTGCAGGTGCACAAGAGAGTTTGGTTATATTTAAACATTTTCAAAAAACGGACAGAACATAATAGCACTAGTTTTGCAAGAAAAAAAATAGTAGGCACCTTCATATAGAATGAAGCCAAGTTAAAGAAACAAATGCTGCACCACATGACCATGAGTTTCTTGGGGATGACATCTGGCTTTGGGCTCACCACTGGAATGTTAGAATTGCATCCAATGGTTGCAGTTGCACTAAATCTGACAGAAATTTGTCACAATTTCAGGATAAATGCTCTCTGAAATATCAATCATTACTGAGGAACCTCTTTCAGACACAAAGTTATGTTACATATGGAAATTAATTTCTTCATATTTAATTGTAGATGAAGATTTACAAAATATTCAGTTTTAACTCTGTGGTCTTCTTCCTCCTGATCCCTTTACCCTTACCTGATATTTCTTCATCTTTGGTATTTAACTTGGCATTGAATGTACACTTATTTTCAATCCTCCTATCAGCCCCCCTCCCTCCCCACCTTCAGACTCTACACTCACATGTACGCTAGGGGCAATTTACAGCAGCCAATTAACCTACCAAACCACACATCTTTGAGATGTGGGAGGAAACTGGAGCACCCAGAGGAAACACACGCAGTAACAGGGAGAATGTGTCAGCCCCACATAGCTAGCACCAGAGGTCAAGATTGAATTGCTGGAACTTTGAGGCAACTTTGCATTTATACAGTGCCTTTCATCTATTTCATGCAGTCCCAAAGTACATTTAAGTTATGGGAATACTTTTTAAAGTGTAGTATTTTGAAACGTAATAAACAAAGCAGTCAATTTGCACACAACATGCTCCCACCAGCAGGAATGTGACAGTGATCAAACAATATAAAAGAGTGAATAATAATTAGAACCATGGAAAACTACAGCACAGAAAACAGGCCATTTGGCCCTTCTAGTCTGTGCTGAAACATTATTCTGCTAGTCCCATTTACCTACCCCCAGCCCATACCCCTCCAGACCTCTCGCCCATGTTTCTATCCAATTTACTCTTAAAAGTTAAGAGCGAGCCCACATTTACCACATCAGATGGCAGCCCATTCCACACTCCCACCACTCTTTGAGTGAAGAAGTTCCCCCTAATGTTCCCCCTAAACCTTTCCCCTTTCACCCTAAAGCCATGTACTCTCGTACTTATCTCTCCTAATCTAGGTGGAAAGAGCCTACTTGCATTAACTCTGTCTATGCCCCTCATCATGCCCGTCTATGCCCCTCAATTATTAGCTAAAACACTCCAAGTAACTCATTCTTCAAAGTAGTGCCATGGGATCTCTAACACCAATTCAGGATGTCAGACAGGACCAAAAGATGGCATTTCCAGCTGTGTTGCACTCACTTGGTACTGCACAGAAGTGGCACTGAGAACCTTCCGGTTAGAACCAAGAATGCTACCAACTGAACCATATAGGGATGTGTCCCAATTGGTCACACCCAGTTAACAATATCAGATCACGCATTCAGCAAATTGTCACACTGAACAAACCTAAAAATGCAAACAAAAGAAACCGAAGTGTAACAAGCAACCGATGCTCTCCAATGTCCTGCCGCAGAATCCACTTGAAACTTCCCATACACTGACAGACCAGTCAGGATTGGGTTATATGTCAAGAAAGGACAATGAATGCATGAAGAGCAAATATTTATAAGCACACATACCATCTTATCCATGCACATTCTCCAAAACTTAAATTATTTGATGATATCAACATGAAGGTTCAACCTCCACCAATGCTGCCGACCTGAATGTTTCCCACATCTTATGTTTATTGTACCAATATTATGAAACATGACCAACACAAGTCGGGATAGCGATAATGGAGACACAAGAGGTTGTGCAGAGGTGTATCTTTTTCTGTGCAGGAAGAGCCAGATGGGCAATTCAAACATTTACACTGCCACTCAAGCAATCGAAGCCCCAGACTTTCTGAGAGGCTCCGACTGCATCCAACAGCGAATTCCAACCTCCTGCTGGAAAGTCTAGGCACTGATCTGGCCCAATTTCACTTAACTCCTTCCACTTCACCACCTTTGAGGTAATAAAAACCCGTTGGGTTGAATAAATTTAAATGTATTTAGCTGCTTTAAGTTAATATGCGGTGTTTGAATGTAAAATACTCCAATTAATCTTTACAATTCAGAAGATCCTTTGCTGCTCGGGTTACATTTCCAGCCGGAATCCCTTAGACTCGGGGATCCGGCCCTCGCTGGGCTGGGGCACCTGCCCTCTCGGTTGCTCCGACCTGTCCGAGGGCCGGCTCCGCCGACCGTGCCGCAACGCCCCAGGACGGGCCCGGCCTCAGTGCTCCGTCTCCCGGCACTGGATCAGAGGGCAGGACCGCCGGCGGCCCGCACACCCCTGGCCTCTCCGGGCAACCAGCCGCCCCGCCTCAGGCTCAGGCCCAGGCCCAGGCCCAGGCCGCGGCCTTCCCCCGGCCGCAGTGCGCCGCATGCCCCTGAGGGAGAGCTCGGGCCTCGGGCCCGCCGACTCCCTGCCCGCGCACGGCCCCGGCTCCTTACTTCTTGACGCCCAGATCAGCGACGCCTTTGAGCCGGAGAGCGCCGCGCTGCACCGCCTGGTACTCGGCCATCGTCGGCCGCTCCGCGGATCTGGCCCCGCCCCTGTACCCCATGGCCCCGCCCCCTACCCCTGGCCCCGCCCACCAGCTCCTCGATCCAGGCCCCGCCCCCTGTACTGTGCCCGCCCCCCCCACTCCTGGCCCCGCCCACCAGCTCCTCGATCCAGGCCCCGCCCCCTACTCCTGGCCCCCGCCCACCAGCTCCTCGAGCCAGGCCCCGCCCCCGTAACCCTTGTCCCACCCCCTCTACCCCAGGTCCCGCCCACCCAGGATCTGGGCCCCGCCCCCTGTACCCTTGGCCCCGCCTACTGGCTCTGCAAACCTGCCCCCCATCCCCCCCTCCCCCCCACCACCTACGCACACCTGGGATCCAGGCCCGCGAGCCTGGCCCCGTAACCGTGTACCCCAGTCCCCACCCACCCGTGAACCTGGCTCCGCCCCTCAGTACAGCAAGCCACACCCACATAGGAGCTAAGCCCCACCCACACCGGACCGAGCCCCAGCCCGCAGCAGCACAGCCCAGCCCTCAGCACAAGCCCCGCCTACCCATCCAGGGCCTGTGAGCAACACCCCTGTACTAGAGCTCTACCCTCGGGAACTGGGAGCCACGCCCATCTGGCAACTAGGCTCTGCCCCCACACCATGAGCCCCACCCTGTTCCACAGCTCCACGCGACCGATGACCCATGTACGTGTGACACATCCCCCAGGATCATGACCCTTCTCCCCATCCGCAGTATGGGTCCTATCCTGCCCCCCGGCACTATTCGTCCAGCAGCACTCGTGTCCTGCTCTCAGCACCGCATCCCCCGCATTACAAGTCCTGCCCCACGATAATGTACCCCACACTGTGAGCTCCCCCCCACCCCGGCAAAGTGAGCTCCTGGGTACTGTTACCTTGCCCTACCCCCCTAAGGACAAGCAAGCCCTGCCCCTTGGCACAGAACCCCATCCTGTTCCACCCCTGGAACTGCAATGCTTGCTCCCACCCCTCCTTCCAGCCACATCTTGAGGCTGGTCCAGACCCACCCTGCCTGAGTCCTGCCTCTGGCACCACATATCCCGCCCCAAAATGGTGAGCCCCAATCCTAGGCGTTACAAGCTCCACCCATCGCTCCTCAATCCCCTCACCTGTTGGCACTGTGAGCCTTATCATGCCCTTGACCCACCAGCATGCTCTGCCCTTGCCACCATCACTGCAAATCCCACCAGTGGCACAACGAACCCCTCCCTCAATACAACAAGACTTGTCCTGCTCTCCTTCCCTCCCCACCCCCAGCACTGTGAGCCTTGCCCTGTATGTGATATTGGAACAATCAATCACGTTTGTTGAAGGGGCTTGTTTTAAGTTGTGTACTAAATGAAGAAGATAAGTGTTGTGCTTGAAATTCGCACCATGTCTGTGGTGTAAGTGCATGGATGTAACAGGCCTTCATTCGGCACAAGTAAACATGTGAGAGAGATCAGGTGAAGCAATCTCACCAAAACTCCTCCCAGACAAACCTGTGCTACACCTGGCAGGAAGATCTCTGGCAGCCTTGTGCTGCTCACGGATACCATCACCTATGTGCAGGATAGGGGGTGGAGTGGACACTTGCATGGTCATCTTGGACTCAGAGCAGACCTTTGACAGGATATCACAAATGTACATGATGGGTGTCCTCTCCAAAATGGGCTTTGGGGAGGGGATCAGGAATTGAATCCAAATCAGTGGGTGGGAAACAGCTAGCTTTCCCATCAAGGACACACAGGAGACGGCAGATGCTGCAACCTGGACCAACACACAATCTGCTGGAGGAACTCAGCGGGTCAGGCAGCACCTGGAGGGAAATGGACGGTCGACTTTATGGGTCTGATGAAGGGTCTTGACTTGAAGCGCTGACTGTCCGTTTCCCTCCAGATGCTGCCTGACCCAATGAGTTTCTCCAGCATCCTCTTTGTTGATCCAGCTTCCCCACCAAGTCTGGAGTAAGGCAGGCTCTCCCCCGTCTTCTTGCGTGTTGCATAGAATCCTTTGCTGAATCCATCAGTAAGAACACAGGCACCAGAGGGGAGCGGGGTGCAGGGGCAGGGGGAGGGGGAGGGGGAGGCACTCAGATCAAAGCCTCCCTGTGACCAGTTTGAACAGGCCTCGAGGTCAAGAGTCAACCACAGGAAGGGCAAGGCCATGCTCTTTGGCAACTGGCCCAACTGTTCCTTTAACCATCAAGACTGACTACCCGAAGGTACTGAGGATCAGGATCAAAGGAATGCGGGTGTGCTAGACCCAACAAAAACTGGGAACATGGGAGCGGTGTAGGAACCTGGTGATCAGGTGCAAGGTGCTCTTGGTGTGGCCAAACTAACTGACTATCATGGAAATGTTCCCTCAGAAAAACAGTTTTGTCCACGAGGCCATCAGGCAGTGATCAGCATGGACCTTCCATTCCCACTAACCATCCCCCTCTTACGGCATCCCCCCCTCTCAACCGCAGGCGATGAAACACTTGTCCTCTCACTTCTTCCCTTCGCACCATCCAGGGACCCAAACAGTCTTTCCAGGCGAAGCAGCCATTCACTTGCACTCCTTCCAGTTTGTGCATGGCATTCAGTGTTCACAGTGTGGTCTCCTCTGCTTTGGAGAAAATCAAACGCAGATTGGATGAACATTTGTGTTCAGTCCTCGGGGGGGGATTCTGAGCTTTCCGTTGCTTGCCACCTTAATTCTCCACCCCTCTCCCACTCCCACTCTGACCTATTGGACTGTGGTCTCCTGCACCGTCTCAGTGAGGCACAGCGCAAGCATCCGGGCATATTGCAGCCTTCTGTACTTAATATTGAATTCTACAACTTCAGGTACCTGATTTCTCTGTCCGTATCAGTTGTCCGTCTGTGATATTGGCACGGCTTGTCTGTTGCTTTTTTTTTCCTTTTCTTGTTTTAACTCTGGAAGAGGAGGGAATTCCCAGCCTGATCTTCTGGGCATGTCTTCCTGCTCTGCATTTCACAACTCCTAAATTCTTTTGTCTATGTTCTCACTCTCTAACTGTTCCCATTCACCCGTTACAACTCGGGTGTAACCCATGGTCACCTGTGTTTTACCCTATCGGAGACATCTCCCTCCCCCACCCTTCCTGCAGCTTAATGAGCTTTTGTCCGCTTCACAGTTCTGAAAAAAACAGTTTACAATCTGAAACATTAACTCGATTTCTCTTCCCACAGATGCAGCCTGACCTGCTGAGTATTTCCAGCCTTTTCTGTTTTTATTTCAGATTTCCAGCATCTGCAGTTTTTTCTCACCTTTCTCTAGGTGCCTTATTTTATTTCCAGAACCATTGGCCAAGCTTTCCAAAGTTCACATTTGCTCCATCCCAGTACTGAACCAATATATCCATGTTGAGGAACCACTCATTGTCTCCAGAAATCCTGTGATCAGTTTCCAAATCACTTACCTTGAGAGTTTTTTACACAGAGAGTGGTGGGTGCGTGGAACACACTGCCAGCAGAGGTTGTGGGGGTAGATACATTAGGGACATTTGAGAGACTCTTAGATAGACACATGAATGATAGAGAAATGGAGGGCTATGTGGGAGGGAAGAGTTAGATAGATCATAGAGCAGGATAAAATGTCAGCACAATATCATGGGCCGAAGGGCCTGTACTGTGCTGTAATGTTCCATGTTCTATGTTCTGCGTGATACCGCAGTTGCTGTTTCAGTGGACAGCGGTCGTTGTTTATGAGGCTGAACCATGTGATTTCAAAATGGTTCGCTGCTTGTAAGTTCCAATACGTTCAGCAGAAATAGGTTGAAGGCTGTTTCTTGCTTACGTCAGTGATTCCTGTATTAACTATATACCCTCTGACTACTTCCTAACAGCAAGGTAAGGAGGTTAAAGAGAATTCCATTCTTCTGCCTTTAGTAGCTGGGGGCATCTTCAGTGCTAGAGTGAGGGATGATCAATAGGCCAAAAAATGGAAGAGCTCACACTTCCCAAGGGGTCATAGTGGTGGATAGTTGGGAAAAGGTAGGCATAACGTCATAGAATCAGAGGAAATTTCTGATACAGGAGGACGATTGCCACAGTGCCTGTGCCAAACAGAACAGTGCTATCCAGCATACGCACGGGATGCTGGAGGAACTCAGCAGGTCAGGCAGCATCTATGGAGGGAAATGGACAGCCGACGTTTCGGGTTGCAGACCCTTCATCAGCTGTCGATTTCCCTCCACAGATGCTGCCTGACCAGCTGAGTTCCTCCAGCATCTTGTGTGTTGCTCCAGAGTCCAGCATCTGCAGTATCTTGTGTCACCATTTTGCTACCCAGCATCATCCTACTTCCAAAGGTTGCTTCAAACATTCCCCTGAGGAATTCCTGGAGGAATCTTCTAGAGCTAAGGTGACTAGCCCCGAAGGACCATAAAGAAATTATTTTTTTACAAGGTATGTCTGGTGCCAGTACAGAGATCCCTCCTTGCTTCCTGTTGACCTCAGTTTTACCAGCACTCCCTGATTCCACACTCAGTCAGACGTCAAGGGCAGTCCTCTCACCTCACTGCTGGAGTTCAGCTCTTTTGTTCATGTTTGCACCAAGGCTGTGACAAGATGGAGCCCAGATGTCCTGGCAAAATTCAAACTGGGTCGCTGTCAGCAGGTTAAAAGTGCCGTTTGATAAAACTATCAACAAGAACACCTTTCACCAGTTTTATCAATGAGGGGAGATTGATGGGTGGATTGGTTTTGTCCTGCTTTTAGTCAGATTTCAGTCCAATTCGTATGTCCAGTACAGTACAAATATCAGAATTGGCTTGCCCATGGAAGACAGAGGGTAGTGGTCGATGGGACTTATTCTGGCTGGACGTCTGTGACTAGTGGTGTTCCGCAGGGATCCGTACTGGGACCCCTGCTGTCTGTGATATATATAAATGACCTGGATGAAAATGTAAATGGGTGGGTTAATAAGTTTGCAGACGATACAAAGATTGGTGGTGTTGTGAATAGCATAGAAGACTGCCGAGAGATACAGCAGGATATAGATCAGTTGCAGATATGGGCGGAGAAATGGCAGATGGAGTTTAATCCGGCCAAGTGTGAGGTGTTGCACTTGGGGAGATCAAATGTAGAGGGACAGTACACAGTTAATGGCAAATTGATGTACAGAGTGACCTTGGGGTCCAAATCCATAGCTCCCTAAAAGTGGCTGCACAGGTTGACAGGGTGGTAAAGAAGGCGTACGGCACGCTGGCCTTCATTAGTCCAGACGTTGAGTTCAAGAGGGAGGAAGTTATGTTGCAGCTTTATAAAACTCTGGTTAGGCTGCACCTGAGTCCTGAATGGATGACCCATTAATTTGAGAGTGTTGACATCCCATCCAAGGAAAACATCTTCCCTACATCTACTTATTGAGTCACGGAAGAACTTTGTATTTTTCAGTGAGATCACCTCTCATTCAATCTGGGCCTAGTGTGCTTAATCTCTCCTCACAGGACAGTCCCACGTACCCCCAATCCCAGGAAATGAACTTTTGCTGCGCTCTCTCTATTGCAAATATATCCTTAAATAGGGAGACCAGTCCTGTGCACAATATTCCAGGTGTAGTCTCATCAGGGCCCTCTGTAATTTCAGTAAGGTCTTCAATAAAGGCCAACGTACCATTTACTTTCCTAATTGCTTGCTGTACCTGTAGTTATCTGCAGCGATTTGTCTCCAAGTCTACCTGCGTCCCTCTGTACACTAACACTTTTCAAGCGGGCAGCACCTGTGGAGGGAAATGGACAGTCGGCGTTTTGAGCCGAGACCCTTCATCTGGACTGAAGGAGGAGAGATAGCCAGATAGTGAGGGGGAGGGACGGAGAACGAGCTGACAAGTGATAGGTGGATCCGGGTGAGGAGGGGTGATTGGCAGATGGAATCAGGTGGGGGGAGGGAGGGAGGGGTGGAGACAGTGACAGAGGCTGGGAGGAGACAGTGGAGACAACAAAGGGCTGCAGATGACCGAATCTGATAAGAATGGAAGTACTACATTGGATGTTGGGTGATTCTTTTCCCAGAGGTTGTAGGCCCTCAGGATACACTGCCGGCTGCTTTGGATCTCTGCACTGTTTAAATGCTGGGGCTCTGGAGTCTTGGTGGGATGGGGTGCAGGATGGGTGGGTTTGGGGGACAGTTGTGGACATCCAGCTCGGCCATTGACCTGTAATGGGCTGACTCTGTCCCAGCACCGGAGAGGAGCCCTTTTCCGCCTCGTTGCTGTTTTGGTCTCCTGGTCACCCAGTGGGAGAGGGGTGACGGCATCACTTCTGGGCACGGCTGACGGATGAAAGGACCGGCCTCGGCGCAGGAGGGCAGGGCCATGACATCTGAGGGTGGGAGATGGGCGTGTGGTGACAACCATCCAAAGCTCTTCATTAACCTTCAGAAGAACCTTTGGACCCCATCGGATCATGAGCCCTGGCACCATGACAACACTCGGCTAGGGAGCAATGAGAAGCTGGAGCCACTCCCTTCTTACCTTATCACTATTGTGAGTGAGCTACAGCCATAGGCCTAGAGATTTGGCTTGGGGGTGCCCCAGGAAGTCACAGGGTTTTTCCAAGGTTCACAGAGCCAGAAGTGATGGGTTCCTCAGAGGAAAATTCACCACTACTCTTCTGGCACTTGTGGTCTCTCCTCGCTCTTAAGGTCCCTCACATTTGGATTTGGGTTTCATCACCAGTGGAGAAGTGACGGGGAAAGGTTAGCACAAAACCTTCCACTGAAGCCAGTTACTTGTTTCTCACATCTCCTACCTCCAAACAGGGTCTAATTATCACATCATGGAAAGTTATAACATAGTAAAAGGTCATTCAGCTTTGGGGTTTTACAGCCATCTTTTCTCCATACCTCAGTAGCCTCTACTTCCTCAGGAGGATAAAGAAATCCGACATGTGCCTTTTGACCCTCACCAATTTTTACAGACGCACTATAGAAAGCATCCTAGCTGGATGCATCAAAGCTTGGTTCGGCAACTGGTCTGCCTGAGACTGCAAGAAGCTGCAGAGAGTTTCGTGGCCACAGCTCAGCGCATCATGGAAACCAGCCTCCCCTCCATTGACTCTGTCTACACTTCTCACTGCCTCGGTAAAGCAGCCAATACAATCAAGGACCCCTCCCACCCCGGACATTCTCTCTTCTCCCCCCTCGCATCAGGCAAAAGACACAAAAGCTTGAGAACACGTACCACCAGGCTCAAGGACACCTTCAATCCCGCTGTTATAAGACTACTGAGCGATCCCCTTGACCTCATGATCTACCTTGTCATGGCCTTGCACCTTAATGTCTGTCTACACTGGACTTTCTCTGTAACTGTAACACTTTATTCTGCATTCTGTTATTGTTTTCCCTTGTACTACCTCAATGCACTGATGTAATAAAATGATCTGTATGGATGGCATGCAAAACAAAGTTTTTCACTGTACCTCGGTACATGTGGCAATAATAAACCAATTTATTGACGTGTAGGGATATTGTAAAGTAGGGAGATGGGAACTTCCCCCAATGATCTGCTGGAACCTTCGCAGCTCAGTGAAACCCTGGGAGAAATGATGAGACTGGGAGGGTTTCTAAAGATTTGGCTGACAATGAGGTTCCGTCACCCATTTGTCCTTTCTATTGTTTTACGGTAAATTTGTGCCCCTTTTTTACTGTCTCACCAATCATCAAGATTGAACTGCTTAAGAAAGCCTTTGGGTTGGGCCATGTACTCCCATCGGAAAGAATTGAGGATTGCATGTGACAGCCTCAGTGTTTGATGAAATGCAAATGTAGAGTGATTACTACAGATAGACTATTTATATCATGACTGTCAGCTGTTGCTCGAAGTCAGAAGATCATGTTTTCAAGCCTTACTTTGAAAGCCCAATACTTTGATGGACCATTGCACTGTTGGGCAGGAGGAGATTTCTGAACTGTGGAGGTGCGAGGTGCACCAGACTGTGTGCCCTCACTGATATATGTCAATGATCACATTGCGTTATCTTGAAGAAGAGCCCAGAAGCCCTCCCTAGTGTTCTGGTAAATACTTATCCTTTAACCAACTTCAATAAAAGATGGTATAGCCATTACCAGATGGGTGTTTATGGGATCTTGCTGTGCACTGATCGGTTGCTGCGTTTCCTGCAATACATCACTAACCATGGTTCAAAAAAACAGTTTCAGGTCATGAAGTGTGCTGCATAAATGTGTATCTTGTAAAATTGACTACAAATCAGGCTTTTCGATGTACCAGCACTTTATGTTTCAAAAATCCAAAATATTAAACATTTTAGCAGCTTCTAAGTTCACCGGCAAGAATAGCATCCGCATTCATGCCATTCCATGACAAAATAAACACGTAGTACGCACCAACCAGAATCCGAGAAATTCCCAAACATTCCACAAGGTTTCACTGGCAGTAAGAAAGTATCAGTAGTACTTCAGGAGGTCACAGGTTCCTGTACAAGAGCGGCAGCCAACATACATCTGCTCAGGAGATAAAGAAAGCCACATCTGGAGTATGGGACAGAGAGCTGAGGAGGCCTCAGCAAGGACAAAGCAAAACGGCCAAAGTGTCATAAGTCCCTCACTCCCAGGGCCTTGGAGGAATTAGAGATGGAATGTGACGGAGCATGGGACTGGATGGTCCTCTGCCGGGGAGGTTATCAGCAAGGTAAGGCCTCCATTCCCACATCTAACAGCTCTGCTGGCCAACAGTTGTCTGCCAGGGTCCCTGTTCCCCACTGGGAGTCTAGGGCTGGCAGCAGTGATTGGGGCAGCGGTGGGAGGGGCGAAGCAGTTTCTGCAGCCAACTAAAGATTTTGGGGGTAAGGGGTGTTGTAGTGGGCACGATTGGTTAAAACCAAGGGCCAGAAATCACCTGAAGGGCCAGCGGGCCCTGGTGAACTGTGGAAGGGGGACCAGGAATTAGCCACCCCAGATCCATGGTGGATCTTTTACTGACTGCCCAACAGTTCACGGCCCAATGTGGGGCAGAGGCTCTGCGAGGGTGTTTCAGGCAGGCTGGACCGCTGTGGCCTCCTCCAGCCCCAGAGCCAGGAGGCAGGGGGAGGGGAGGGGCAATGACCTCGAGCTGTTGCCTGGACACCCTCCCTGCTGCTCCTACAGCCTTTGCCCTGTCACCCCCTCAGTCTCGGGGGGAAACCTCACAGGAAGGGGGGGGCCCCCGGACAATCTCCTTGCCTAGGCTGCCAGGAGAGGTTCTGCTGCTCTGTATGAATACTTTGCTTAAAGAGGCTAAGCACTCAGCCCTACCACTGAGGCTGCTTAACGGGAATGCATTTAAGTTTTAAAAAGCAGGCACAAGAAATGTGTAGGATCTCACACTCAATCATAACTTTAAAAAGAGAATTAGATCAACGGGTTAAAATATGCAGGTGAGGGGGGAAGGGAGTGAGACTAATTGGAAAGCACTTTCAAAGACCCAGGCACAGTGGGTTGGTGCTGTTTCGTTGGATGCGGTGAGGTTACTTGAGTGTACAGAGGGTCAGAGATGTGGTGAAATCTCCAATCTGCACTGCAGGGTAGAGGGGCTCGGTGAATGCCGCCTGCTGGAAACTGTGTATCAGGGTGAGCTTCCTGTCTGACACGCTGTAGAACAAGATTGTTCCGGCCTCGAAATCCACATATACTCCCACCCTGGAAATGTTCCCCACTGTCAGCTTGGTGTCGTTGTCATCATGGAGAGCCAGCACCGAGCCCACCAGCGAGTAGAGACACCACGACTTGCAGTTCCTGCCCAGCAGGCACTCGGTGCCCTTGCCCTTACGGCTGATGCTCTTGTAGCAGAGGCCGATCTTCCAGACACCGCTGTCCCCTGTCACCTCCACCTCCCAGTAGCAGCGGCCCGCCTGCACCGCCTCGGCACACAGCAGCTGCTGGCAGCAGTCGAAACGCTCCGTGTTCCTGGCCACTGGCTGCCTCTTGGGAGACAGGGACACCGTCCTGTTACCGTCAGACAGGATAAACTGGGCGTGGGCCGTGTTGAGATCCGGGGTCAGGCGCAGTCCATCTGTGGATACAGAGACTCATAGTGATAGAGCAGGGAAACAGGCCCTTCGGCCCAACTAGTCTATGCTGACCAAGACACCCATCTAAGTCAGTCCCATTTGCCTGCATTTGGCCCGTATCCCTCTAAACCCTTCCTATCCATGTGCCTGTCCAAGTGTCTTTTAAATGTTGTTAACGTACCTGCCTTACCCACTTCCTCTGGCAGCTCGTTCCATATACTGACCACCCTCTGGGTGAAAAATGCTGCCCCTCAGTTTCCTATTAAATCCCTCCCCTCACCCTAAACCTATGTCCTCTAGTGCTCTGTCTCAGAGGCCGACGTCGGAACATCCTTCAAGAGGGTGAAACCTTGCAAGGCGTCAGGACCCAATGGTGTACATGGCAGGGTACTGAAAATCTGCGCCGACCAACTGGCTGAAGTGTTCAAGGACATCTTCAACCTCTCACTGCTGCAGTCGGAGGTTCCCAACTGCTTCAAAAGGGCATCAATCACACCGGCGCCCAAGAAGAGCAGGGTGAGCTGCCTCAATGACTATCGCCCGGTAGCACTCACATCTACTGTGATGAAGTGCTTTGAGAGGTTGGTCATGGCTAGAATTAACTCCTGCCTGAGGACCTGGACCTGCTGCAATTTGCCTACCGCCACAAGAAGTCTACAGTGGACGCAATCTCACTGGCTCTCCGCTCTGCAATGGAGCACCTAGACAACAGCAAAACATACATCAGGCTGCTGTTTATTGATTACAGCTCGGCATTCAACACTATCATCCCCTAAGTACTGATCACCAAGCTTCAAAACCTGGGCCTCTGTACCTCCCTCTGCAACTGGATCCTCCACTTCCTTACCGGGAGAGCACAGTCAGTGCGGATCGGTAGTAACATCTCCTCCTCGTTGACAATCAACACAGGCACACCTCAAGGACGTGTGCTTAGCCCACTGCTCTACTCTCTCTACACTCATGACTGTGCGGCTAGGCACAGCTCAAACGCCATCAATAAATTCACCGATGACACCACTGTTGTTGTCAGAATCTCAGATGGCGATGAGGAGGCGTACAGGAGTGAGCTAGATCGGCTGGCTGAGTGGTGTCGCAACAACAACCTCGCACTCAACGTCAGCAAGACCACGGAATTGATTGTGGACTTCAGGAAGGGGAAGTCCGGAGAACACACACCGGTCCTCACTGAGGGGTCAGCGGTGGAAAGGGTGAGCAGCTTCAAGTTCTTGGGCGACAACATCTCAAAGGATCTATCTTGGGCCCATCGCACTGATGCAATCACGAAGAAGGCACGCCAGCTGCTCTAATTCATAAGGAGTTTGAGAGGATTTAGTATGTCACCGAAGACTCTTGCAAATTTCCACAGATGTACAGTGCAGAACATTCTGACTGGTTCCATCTCCATTTGGTATGGAGGCTCCAATGCGCAGGATCAAAACAGACTGCAGAGGGTTGTAGACTCAGCCAGCTCCATCACGGGCACAACCCTCCCCACCACCGAGGACATCTTCAAGAGATGGTGCCTCAAGAAGGTGGCATCCATCACTAAGGACCCTCACCACCCGGGACGTGCCCTCTTCTCGTTACTGCCATCGGGGAGGAGGTACAGGAGCCTGAAGACCCACACTCAACGTTTCAGGAACAGCTTCTTCCCCTCCGCCGTCAGATTTCTGAACGGTCCATGAACCCAGGAATACTACCTCGTTATTCTTCTTTTGCACTATTTAGTTTTCTGTCTTTATGCCTTGCACCGTACTGCTGCCACAAAACAACACATTTCACAACATGTCAGTGACAATAAACCTGATTGTGATTGAGTCCCCAACTCTGGGGAAAAGACTGTGTGCATTCACCCTATCTATACCCCTAATAGTTTTATACACCTCCGTAAGATCACCCCTCATTCTCCTACACTCCAATGAATAAAGTTCCATGGAAAGGATCAGAGGCCATGATTCAACCAAGTTGAACAAGAATATTCTGGCCTGCGCTACGATGAGAAAATAAGAAACAGAAGCAGGGAGAGGCCATTCAGCCCCTCATGCCTGCTCTACCATTCATGGAGATCATGACCAATCTTTTACCTCAGTGCCACATTCCTGCACTAAAGCCCCGTCCCTCGATGCCTTAATACGTAATCAATTGCTCTCTTAAATAGACTCAGGAACTGAGCCTCCACAGCCCCTCGGGGAAAGAGTTCCAAAGGTTCCAAAGATCTTGTTGGGAAAATGTCTCCACTTGTGGCATTGATGGGGTAGATAATCTTTTTCCCAGGGTGGAAATGTCAAATGCCGGAGGGCATAACTGTAAGGTGAGAAGGGGAAAGTTTAAAGGATTTACGAGGCAAGTTTTTTTTCCCCCACACAGAGTGGTAGGTGCATTGCCAGGGCCGCTGGTGGAAGCAGATATGACAGTAACGTTTAAGAGGCATTTGCGCAGGCATATGAACAGGCAGGGAATGGTGGTGTACAGATCTTGTGCGGGCAGATGGGATTAATTAGATTGGCATGGTCAGCACAGACACTGTGGGCCGAAGGGCCTCCTCCTATGCTGTTCTGTTCAGTATGGTGAGCCAGCCACTGATTGTATGTCACAACTGGTGTATTGATCAAAGCCTGAGATGAAATAAAATCAAGCTTTCTATTCCTCTCATGTTACTCTATTCCTTGTACAGTATCACTGAGCCCAAAATTAGTGCAAGACACCATCCCTGCCTTGAGCTTGGAGAAGCTGGAATTCTACATTTACATCCCGATACAAGAAGCCATTAGTGTCAGTGCTCCTGATCTGTGGGACAGAGTTGATGTGCATCCTCCTGTCCACTAAAGGGAAATGATCAGAAAGTTGATACCTGCCAGGGAGCTACCACACGTGCTGAACTTTCCTTCCGTGTTTCTGGACTGGGGGAAAGTCAGATACAGCCAAACTTTACTTTGCAAAGATTGTCCAGATGTCAGGTGTCGTCACAGTTTGGGATTCCCTTCTCAGCCCAGGATATGTTTATAGTTCTGTTTTCCACTCAGTCTGGGACTTCATTAACATGGAAACTTGGGGCTGGGAAGGAAGCCACTTGGCCCATCGTGTCCATGCCAGCCAAAATGGAACCATTTTGATGCTCCCACTTCCCAGCTCCTACAGCTTACAGCCGTACAAGTCCTCATCCAGGTACCTTTCAAATGCTGTGAGGGTT